>NC_058133.1:287035026-287183006 GCF_016433145.1 Gracilinanus agilis
CTCGAGTGACACCACACATCCCCAATTCCAAAGGTTTTCCACAATGGCAGCAGATCAAGGGACCACTCCCATAATGAACCATGTTACAACTGTATTTCTGGTGTGTATGACCTATAACAAACCAAAGAAAGACGCTTGAAGGAATCCCGTTAGTACTTTTAAGGGAGGAAAAACATATTGGAAAAAGGTAAAACCTAGGAAAGTGTATCCAGTTTTATGATAGAATAAACAACATATTGGAGCATGCCCATGTAAGCTTCACTGGCCCCATAAACCAGGCTGAAGAAATCTAATCCTGCCCTAAATGTTAACTCTGTAGCTAATCTGGGCTGTTTGCACATTTTAGTACCTCAATTATAACTACAGAGGAAATACTAACAAGAAGCTTTCTCTAATTTCTTAATTAGTGTTCAGGGCTTATATTGTATGCATTGCAAATAGTCTTTCAAGCCTATCCCTCTCCAACCCCCTCCTTTTTTTAATTCCTCTTTTCCAATAAGCCCTCAAAACAAACAGTCTCAAGTAAACAAAGAAGGGAACCAAACTGGTATTCTGTCCCTGGCAAACTCATCCCTGGCTCCCTTTCTGACTCCCAGCGAGTGTTTCGAGGGGCTCCCAGAGACATAAACTTGAGGTGTAGCGATTAAAGATATGTACTAAAGATGGGTAATTGGTGCTATTGCTCAAGCTACTTAGATTCATTAGATGAAGTAAACCAGGCTGATTGAGTTGATGCTACTTTATGTACACACACCTGACTCTCCCACCCAAACCTAGAATAAGAGGTTCCCCCCTCCTGCTATTAATAAGTAACAAAAGCAAAATAATGATAGGGCGGAAAGACTAAAGTCTGATGATCAATAACAACAATATTAAAAATGATCAGCAAATTTGTCACCAAGCATGTTCGATGTGCCTGGCACTCTGCTGACAAAATAATCTTACTAAAGCAGAGAGCTTTCTGACCACACCACCCTTCCTTTATTTGTTGTTTGTCGTTTAGTCATGTCTAGATCTTCATGACCCCATGGACCAAAGCCATCCATGGTATTTTCTTGGCAGAGATACTGGAGTGGTTTGCCATTTCCTTGTCCAGCAGATCCTTTTGTTAGACAATCAGAAGTTAAGTGACTTGGCCAGGGTCACACAGCTAACCGAGTGTCTGAGACTGGATTTAAACTCTGGCTTTCCAGACTCCAGGCCCAGTGTTCTATCCACTGAGCCACCAGCTGCTTCCTTGAAAACCCTCCAACTCAATAAACTTCAGTGGCTATTATCTCCAAGATCAAAAATAAAATACTCCATTTTATTTTTATTCAATGAACATGAATTCCATATACAAAGAAAAAGAAGTTAGTACACAAAGGAAATCACAAATCTCCTAAATGTCCATTTAGATTTAAAGGCTCTTCCAAACCTGTTCCCTTCCTACTTTTCCAGACAGTTTACTGTTAACTTGGTCATTGAATCTAGTCTTTATGAGGACGTACAAACTGCTGCTAATACAATTCCCCAAATGGAAATGGCCAAAGAATCCTACTTGCAGGAGAGTCATGATGATTTATAATAGAGAAAATATGTTATGCAAAGTTATTTTGTGAATGATGCTGGCCTACTAACTGGTGAGGAGCTTAATTTTTGGTTAGCAGAGGCTGTATTCAGAAGGAACTAGCCAAAGAGAGCTTTTGTCCTGTCACTTGGTTTGTTCCTTCTGATTCTTTCCTGCCTATGGCATCCAATAAGAGACAGTGCAATAGGGAAAAAAGCCTTGTGCTCTTTCCCTCTGAGTTCAACAAGTATCATCCTATGAACACAAGTCTTGGTTCTTTGCCTTCATGTTTGTTCTTTTCATTTAGGTAAAGGAAATTATAAGGTATGATGTGGTGAGCCCCTCAAAGACTGGGAGTCTGGGAGTTAAGTCCATGATGGCTTTTGCAAGTTACCATCCTCAAAATCCTGGGAATGAAGGAATAACCTTCTAGACCAGGTGACATCTGAAACAGCGTATTTGAATATGAACTTGATGGAACCAATGCTATGTAGAAAAACTCTGTCAAGTCTAGTTTATTCACCCTAGAAAATGAGAAGGTGTAGAAGAAAGTATATTCTGGAACTTCTGAGGGAAACTATTTGTACTTTTGTTCCTGTTGTATTTTTAAACCCTTACTTTTTAGCTTAGAATCCAAAGCAAGCATTGGTTCCAAGTCAGAAGAGGGGCCAAGGGCTTAGGCAATGGGGTTAAGTCACTTGCTCAGGGTTAAACAGCTAGAAAGTATCTGGTGTCTTATTTGGATCCAGGATCTCCTGTCTCCAGGGCTGGATCTCAATCCACAGAACTGTCTAGTTATCCCACTAGCCATGTTTTTGAAGTAAATATTCCTTTGTAAAAAGCTAAAAGATATTAAGTTGTTAAATGAAACTGGTGTGCTAGTAACAGTAGCTAATAGTGGGGAGAGAAAGAGAGCAATACAGTTGGCCTTGATTTGAGACAATTCAGATAGAGCCTTTCTATGTCTTATCTTACTCCTCTCTATGATCCAGATATACTAGCCATCTTGTTTCTTGAACATGACAGTCCATATTCCAACTATATCCCTTTTCTCCAATCTATATTTCCTGAATATTGCCCTTCCTCACCTCTGTCTCCTGACTTTCCTGGCTTGCTTCAGAACTCAACTCAAATTCCACTTCTGCAAGTGATATTTCCTGGTTCTCCTTCCTCTCTCTCCCCTCTATGCCTTTCCTCTGAGATTGCCTCTTATTTATACTATAAATATTTCATATGCATATAGATTTTTAAATATTATCTCTCCCATTAGATTGTTGTGATCCTTTTGAAAAAGGACTGCGGTTTTGCCTTTCTTTGTATCTCTCATGCTTACTACAATCATTAGAACATAGAAATCACACAATAAATGCTCCTTGACTTTTAGACTGTGAGGATTATAGAAGAAATACAAATATCTTATAGTAGTGTGTGGTTCAGTTATTTCCTAGGGGGGAAATAAATTGGTCTTGGTGGCAAATTTTTGGATATTATATTGAAGAGCCAAATAAGGAATATTCAGTGAATTTAACTAAAATCTCCTTTTTTATCTCCTTCATGTAATGAACTTAGAGGAACAGGATTCAGATCTATAAACTGTGTAGTCTTATGAAAGTTAACTTCTCCTGACCTCATCTGTAAAATGAGAAGGGTTGAAGGAGATGACTTCTAAGTTTCCATCCAGCTCAAAATCTATAGACTAAAGTTGGGCACTTACTAACAATGTGTTGGATTGAGTCATGGCCAAATATATTTTTATAAAGGTTTTACATTTTTACAAGACATTCAAGTATTTTGCCTTTCTGTATCCTTATAGAGGACCTGTGAAGAAGATAAGGCAGACATCAGTATTTCTATTTCATAGATGAAGAGAATAAATTGAGAGGATCATTTTTTTGTTTGCTTAATATATCACCCTTGATCTCTTATTCAGAGAGCCACTTCATTTAAAAAAAAGCAAAAAAAAATGGAAAAAGCCATTTGGCAAAGCAAATCAACACATCAGTGAAGTAAAAAAATATATGTTAAGTGCCACATCTATAGTCCACTTTGCAAAGAGAGGAAAGCTGCATCCTCAAAGATGTTCTTTGGAGTCTAGTTTAGTCATTTTAATTAGTTTTTATTTTTGTGCTCTTGTTCTTTCCATCTAGCTTGTAGTTTTATATGTTGTTTTCTTGATTTTATTCCCTTCTCTTTTCAATTACGTTTTCCAGTGCTACCCTGTAGTCATCACATTCATCATTCATCATTAGAGCATGGTGATATTCAATCACATTCACATACTACAATTTGCTTATTCTTTCCAACAAATGAACATCTAATCTATTTTTAATTCTTCACTACTACTCTAAAAAAGTTTTTTATAAATATTTTGGATTGTATGGTGCCGTTTGTTTTGTCCCTAACTTTCTTGGAACATATGTCTACCAGAAGACTTTCTGTCACAAAAATTACTGCTTTGCAAATCTTACAGAGTGGTGTAAATCTTAGTCATCGTCATCATCATCATCATGACTGTCATCACTGTCAGTGGTAGCAGTAGCAGTTGTGGTGGTGGTAGTAACAGTAGCAACAATAATAGTAGAATTTTATTCACTTTTTTCATAATTCCAAATTATTTTTCACAATAGCTTATGAAAACCAATTCATAACTCTAATTACAGGGCATTCATTATTTTTCACTTTTTTCTGCCTGTAGATTTGATTTATTGGTTTATACACTTATTAATTTAAAATAAAATAAAAATATATACTATATATATAATAAAATATATATATATATACTATACCNTTTTATAAATATTTTGGATTGTATGGTGCCGTTTGTTTTGTCCCTAACTTTCTTGGAACATATGTCTACCAGAAGACTTTCTGTCACAAAAATTACTGCTTTGCAAATCTTACAGAGTGGTGTAAATCTTAGTCATCGTCATCATCATCATCATGACTGTCATCACTGTCAGTGGTAGCAGTAGCAGTTGTGGTGGTGGTAGTAACAGTAGCAACAATAATAGTAGAATTTTATTCACTTTTTTCATAATTCCAAATTATTTTTCACAATAGCTTATGAAAACCAATTCATAACTCTAATTACAGGGCATTCATTATTTTTCACTTTTTTCTGCCTGTAGATTTGATTTATTGGTTTATACACTTATTAATTTAAAATAAAATAAAAATATATATATACTATACCATACATAGTATAATGTATACTTATATACAGATATAAATACATAGTATAATGTATATTTATATACAGATATAAGTACATAGTATAAATGATATATTTCTGTACTATATATTGTATTACATACAATTTTGATAACACCTAGTTCCCCAAAGGATTCTTTTCCCCTGCTATCCCAGAGAGCCTAAAGTTTCACAAAACTAACATATTGAAAAAGTCTGAGGTATGCAGTCTTCTATACCTTTGCAAAGAATGGAGGGGAGACCTTTTCATATATCTCCTTTGAGATAATAATGATGATGATACTTATATGATAATTTGACATTTAGTCATTTTAGTTATGTCTAGCCCTTCATGACCTCATTTGGGGCTTTCTTTGCATAGATAATGGAGTGGTTAGTCATTTCCTTCTCCAGTTCATTTTGCAGATGAGGAAACTGAGGTAAACAGATTTAAGTAATTTGACCAGAATCACAAAGCTAGTAAATGTCTGAGATCAGATTTGAACTCAGGAAGATGGGTCTTCCTGAACTAAGACTCCATCCACTGCACCACTTAGCTGAACCAATAACAATAATTGATATTTATATAGCAAGTTGAGAATCTGTTTTCTGGTTCTTAGTGCATTGTTTTGTTTTTTTTTTTTAAATTTTTAAAACTTTAACTTCTGTGTATTGACTTATAGGTGGAAGATTGGTAAGGGTAGGCAATGGGGGTCAAGTGACTTGCCCAGGGTCACACAGCTGGGAAGTGTCTGAGGCCAGATTTGAACCTAGGACCTCCTGTCTCTAGGCCTGGCTCTCAATCCACTGAGCTACCCAGCTGCCCCTTAGTGCATTGTTTTTTGAATTGGGCCAAGCTGCCTCTTAGTACTAAGGAGAGTAGAGATAGCCTAGATTTAATCTATATTCAAACACTCAAATATTCAAAGTCCCTGGTGGCAAAGCAGAAACCTCCCAGATCCTCCCAGATGCAGGAAATTTTGACAGGAGTGAATCTATCATGGTTTGCCTAGGACTGTTTTGGTGAAGACGTGGCACATGTTCCATAAGGGGAAAGAGGGGGGCTGCTCTCTTCCCCCTCTCTACGACACCTGAAGACATTTTTTGCATGCCTCCCCCCTCCCCACTCTGTCTAGTAGACCAATGGGAGCACTTCCTCCCTCAGCTCTCTGAAGTAGTGCGAGGGGTGCGGGGTGGGGAGAGGGATGGTGGGGGGGTCTCAGAGGTGGCTTGAAGGTGCAGTTTGGGTATGTGATCTCTAAAAGGTTTGCCAATGCTGTCCTAGGTCAGTGATGGGCAACCTTTTTGAGCTTGGTGTGCCAAAATTCATAAAAAAAACTGAGCATAACTCGGGTAGTGTGTCACTTTGAGAAAAAAAACATCATAATTTCACAATATTTATAGATTAAATAATGAAAATGAATAATTATAATATATAACTATATTTAATAAACCAAAATAGGTAAATTAATATAGGTAGAATGATCATCTATACTGCATAGAGTGTCTACACTACACTACAGCAAATGTTCCATCCTCGGCATGTGACCCCATACTTCTCTGTATGCAGCCGTGTGTCATAAAAAATGGCTATGTGTGTCAGTGCTGACACATGTGTCATAGGTTTGCCATCACCGTCCTAGGTATTTCTCAAGAAATGTCACCTGTGTTTCTTGACCACAAATAGTAAAAACTCTGCTTGAATGTTCTGGAACAATTTTTGTTTTCTATTTCTTTTTCGAAGTTTTAATGAGGTTTAGAGTAGGTGGGCAGATGTAACCAACAGTTTCTTTGAATGCTACAGCCTGACAGCGGGTCACCACTGCTCTGTATCCCATCACTTCAGACCACATCAGGAATCGCTCCAAGCTGACACAAAACAGAAAGGCCATACAAAGAAGATTCAAAAAGACATTATTTTAAAATTCTTTTTATCTTGTATCTTGAAAGAGGAAAAGAGTTTGGGGAAAAAAAAAACCAAACAAACAACAAATAAGAAACCACAATGTTTTTCTATTTTCCCAGGGGTAGTTTTCTGCAGAGATCCCAGTCCATGAAAATATGAATACCTTTGGCAGCATGACTCTGAAAACAGACCTGGTGTGTAGGCTTACTTGTATGTCCTCAGGCTCTCCTTCATGACCCTGAGGATGAATTTCTAGAGGTGGAAAAAAGTTTCAAGAGTACTAACCAGTGTAAGATAGATGATTATTACTAATCTGAGCCTAGGAAGTCAGAATTCTAAAGCCGGAGAAATGACCTTAGATATAATCTAATCCTTCCCTTTTAAAACTAGAAAAGAAAACAACCAAACAACAATAACAAACTACAACAACTGAAGATGAGAGAAGTTCTGATTTTGTCAGCCATACAACTAAATAATTGTAAAATTAGGATGAGAATCAAGGTTTCCTGACTCCTGAGCCAATGTTCTTTCAGCTACACCCACAGCACATGTTCTGATCACTCAGGGCATTCTTTTAAACTCTCGTGCTCCTTTCAGGTCTTGAAGGCTTCTACTTACTCTTCTACCATCCAGGGAGATTGGATTTCTATCCATTCCTCATAAATGACATTCTCGCTCCTTTTCTGTGCCTTTACTCTGGTTCTCCCTCATGTCTGCAATGTGCTTACTCCTCTCTTCTGCCTCATTGATTCCTTGTCTTCCTTCAAAGACACGGCTCAGGGATTACCTTCTATGTGAAACCTTTCTTGATTTCTCCAACTGGTATAGCCCTCCCTACCAAACTTCTTTGTATTTGACTTCCTTATATTTATTCTTGTTTATTCTCTTGATATTTATTTCATAGATAATTATTGTTGTTTGTCTTTGGTCTTTGAATAGGACCAATGGATTCATGAGTAATGTCTTGACTTGCACATAATTTGAAGCACAGTTGCACTAAGTCATCGGCCTCACTCTTCCACTCATCAAAGTCCAGTGACAAGGCAAAAGTCAGGACTATTAGAGGTGGCCTGGGATGTATCGGATAGTCTGGGATGCAGAAGTCTGACCCAGCTCTCCTTCAGCTGCCTTCATGGCCACTGGAACAAATTGTTCTCATCCTTTCATTCTGCTGGGAGAAGTCTTCACATGCTTGAGGTAGATATCCCCCTAACACACTAATGCATTTAAGGTCTATTTCCCTTAACATATATGATTGCATAGGCATTTGGGAACTCTTAAGTTGGAATGTGAGTCTTAGGAGCAGAGATTGTTCCCTTCTCCGTCTTTGTAATATTCAGTCCTTATCAAAGCGCTTGGCACATAGGTATTTAATAAAAAGCTTGTTAATTGATGGAATAACTGATATTTATCTAGTATCTAAATTTTGAAAATGATTTTTCATGAATTATCTTATTTGATCCCTATAATAATGCTAGGAGGTAAGCTTGTGATCATGTTCATTTTATTGATAAAGAACTTGATGTTTAGAGAACTTGGTTCCCCATGGCTGTAAAGCTAATCATTTCTAGAGACAAAAATTAAATACAGGTCTTCCAGCTGCAAATTTAGCAATCCCTCTAGTACAACACCCAAGACAACATGTGAAGGCCAGTAGATGACAGAAGAAAAGTTTAGAAACTCAGAAATTCATAAAATATATGTATGGTATCATATGATATCAACACATTTTACCCTTTAAAATACCTTTTAAATTCTTTTTTAAAGCTTAAATGAATAAAAAGTTAAAATTTATACAAAAATAGGAAAGCAAGGAGATGACATACAAAGGCTAGAAATGTAAAGATATCTCATAAAGTATAGTTAGTCATAAATGAATAAAATGTGTGCTGTGTTATAAAATATATTAACTGTAGAGTATGTATTTTACTGTTTAATAATATAATTGAACTGCTACATAATTTTTTTCCTTAAAATTAAATTTGTAGTAAAACCTGCAGCTCTATGCACTGGTTTGGGAATGCCAAACATGCTTATAGCAATCTCTCACATGGCATCTTCTAGTGGTCTCGCAGTTATCTTTGCATCTCCAATTTCTTATATCATGTGTCATTTAAATGCCACAAACTCTATTAAAACCATGAGTCCCAAGTCTAGTGTTCCTAGTAGTTTGGAAAGTGCTCCCAAGAAACAGAGGAAAGTGATAAACTTGAAGGAAAAAGTAAAATTGTTAGATTAGCTTCATTCAGGCAAATCGGCTGCTGTGGTTGGCTGCCATTATAGCGTTAATGAGTCTACTGTAAAGCATATCAAGAAAAAAGAGAAGAAAATCTGTGAAGCCACTACTACAGCTGTACCAACAATGGCAAAACATTTATGTAAACCACAAGATCAGCATCTCTCTTGTGTAGAAAGTTAACATTCCTTTGCGTTATAAAAAAAAAAAAAAGGCATTCCCTTAGTCTCTGGCATCATTCAAGGAAATGTAAGTCCTTATACAATTCCCTAAAGAAAAATGAAGGTGAAGGGTCTATCCCTATAGATTTTCAGTCCAGCAAAGGCTAGTTGGAAATACTTAAAAAAAAAAAAGGTTTAGCTTATGCAAAGTAAAAGTAACAGATGAGGCAGTGTCTACTGATCAAGAGGCAGCTAGGGAGTTTCCTAAAGCCCTGAAGTAACTGATTGAAGAGAAAGACTACAAATCAGAACAGATATTCAATGCTCCCAAAAAATACCCTATATTGGGAAAAAATGCCTCAGAGAACATACATCAGCTAAGAAGAGAAGGGAGCCACAAGGGATAGGGTAGGAACTGTAAACACCCCATAAAATAAGAAGAAAAAATTTCAGACTTCTCTGGTACAAAGGGAGGACAAAAAATTTTATATGTATTTTGTAGGTCACTTGGTTGGGGTAAAAGGAGTGTTGCTGCCCCTAACCATGGGATGTGGAAGGGAACACCTATAAATGACTTAAAGAGTTGCTTAGAGAAATGAGAAGTCAAGTGACTTACCCCAAATCCTAAAACCAATAAATGTCAAAAAATTCAGATCTTCTTAGCTTTTAAGACTAGCTGTCTGCCAACCATTTCAAGTTATCTCTCATGTGTGTACATATATATATGTCCCTATGCAAGATAAATATAATATATAATATATTACTACATATTATATTAGTCCTAGCATATTAGTTCTAGCTTTGGGGAAGTCATTTATATATACATATGTGTAGGTACAAATACATACTTATGAATAATCAATATAAATTGGCCATTCAACTACGTATGGGCAGTAAGATTCTTTATTCATTTGTTTTTTCTTAATTTAACCAAAAAACTTCTGAGAGATTGTAAATCTTTTCTGGGAGTCTCAGCAATATTATGATGTTTGAAGCAGATGGTTTCAGAAAGAGGCAACTGGTAGTACAATAGATTGAGTGCTGGACCTGGGGTCAGGGAGACCCAAGTTCAAATGTATCCTTAGATACTTGCTAGTTTTGTGACCCTGAACATGTTTTAACCTCTATTTGTCACACTTCCCCCCCCCCAAAAAATGGCGATTATAATAAAACTTACCTTATAGGATTGTTGTGAGGATAAAATGAAATGTTTATGAAAGTGCTTATCACAATGCCTGGCATATAGTAGGCGCTCTATAAATGCTTATTCCCTTCCCTTCCTCCTATGCCTACCCCTCCCCTTGAAGCAATAAAGACCTCTTTTTATAATACCCTTATTTTTTTAAATTTCTGTTCTATGGATATGATTCATGTAGTAAGCAATATTGTTGCTGAAGAATTAAAATTGAGCATCACTCAAAAACTAATGCTAAAGTACATAGTTACAGTAAGTAGATCATAATACATTTCAAAAAAGGAATTAAGGAAGAAAAGTGAAATAAAGGATGCTGTCAAAGAAATGTATGGGCAGAAAAAGCAGATGGGCTAGTGATGTGGTGAGTATAAGGCATAAGACAGGTGGTTCAACTAACTTCATGATGTCAAGAGAAAGCAAGGAAATCCCCAGCTCATTGAATCAATCCACTAACTTGTAAACAAAAGTTGTATAGAACGGGGAAGTACAGTTGGAGTTTTCACCTGCATTGTTGAGGGGAATATCCATAGTGATAAATGTATGGATGCATTTGAATGGTTGAGAAAAATTAGAGCAAGTATGTGGAAAAAACTTGTGTGAGAAAGAGACAGAGGATGCCATAGCAGAAATAACAGTAAATTAGTTGCTTAGGAGGTATCTCAATTTCTGTTTCAAAAGATAATCATTTGATTAAAAATATTTTGGTTTCCTTAAAATCATCAGTGTTCAAGGATAAATCTAAGTAAGAGCAAGATAACGCAGCCCTGAGATTCTGTTTCAGGCTCAGAAAGTCTGAGAGATTTCTTCTGTTCAAAGGAGGAAGTAATCACCTATATAGAAGGGGAACGATTGACTTGGGTGAAAATTCACATTCCAGATAAAATATTTATTTTACTAACTATTCCTTCAATTAACCATTTTTGCTTTTCTTAGATTTTTAAAGATACTTTCAACTCCAGAGAATGGATACAAATATTTAAAATATTCCTTCAAATGATCTATGTTTATTTAGCTTTCCCTAATTCTTTAAAAATACTTCCAATTCCAGAGAATGAATTATAAATTTAAAGTAGCTATCGTATTTTGTTCTTCAGACTTGTTCTATCCTATATGTTGGCAGTATCAATTTGACAGTTGTGGGAAAGAGGAAAGGAAGAGAATAAAACTTTTATTAGGGGACAGCTATGTAGTAGGGACTATGCTAAGCTCTTTGCAAACAGTAACTCATTTGATCTTTATAACCATTCCTGGGATATGGATACTAATATTATTAGCTCCATTTTACAATTGAGGAAACTGAGGAAGACAGATTTTAAGTGACTTGCCCAACTAGTTAGTATCTGAAGCTAGATTTTAATTCAGGTCTTCTTGATGGCAGGCCTAGCAGTCTATCCATTGTGCCCCTACCTGTTTCTTTGGGTTGCAAGGGGAAAGCCTGGATGCATGGAGACCACTTAGGAGGGTATTGTAGTGGTCCAGACAAAAGGTGATAATAGCCTAGACTAGAATTGGCAATGGGGGTCAAGTGACTTGCCCAGGGTCACACAACTAGGAAATGTCTGAGGCCAGATTTGAGCCCAGGATTTCCCATCTCTGAACCTGGCTCTCAATCCACTGAGCAACCCAGCTGCCCCCAATATTGGATTTAAAAAAATAAAATAAAGCCCTGAAACATACTAATATAAATTTCTACCTAGGTGTACCCTCTCTTGCTCTCTTTCTCCTTCTCTCCCTCTCTCTCTTTTTCCTTCTTCATCTCTTTCTCCCTCTCATTCTCCTTTTCTCTCTTTGCCTCCCTCTTTGTCTCTATCTCTTATTAGCTCTGGCTCTCATTTCAGACTAAATGGAGGAAAAAATAATCAAAATCTTCTCTCCTTATATGGTTTTAGCTTCCACTCTCCCAAACCTGTTCCACATATTGTTGGCAAATAAACTCATGTTGTTTGGTCACCTAGTTTCTTTTTTTTTTATTTTTTTTTATTTTATACCCTTAACTTCTGTGTATTGTCTCATAGGTGGAAGAGTGGTAAGGGTGGGCAATGGGGGTCAAGTGACTTGCCCAGGGTCACACAGCTGGGAAGTGTCTGAGGCCAGATTTGAACCTAGGACCTCTCATCTCTAGGCCTGACTCAATCCACTGAGCTACCCAGCTGCCCCACACCTAGTTTCTTTAAGAAGAGTTTAAATGTCATAGAGTACAAAAGTAAGCATTTAGGGAATAGCTAACCAAATGATGGTGCTTACAAATGAGAAGGAACAAAATTAACTTTTCTCCTCTATCACCTCTCTCCTTTTCTCAGTAGTCTGAGTGGAGAATGAATTAATTTGATCTTGTAATGAAGAATATGTTCCCTAACACTATGAGAGAGTTGGGGGGGTGGTGGTGGTGGAGGTGTTAGGGATTAGGGATGTATATCTAACAAAACTCTCTATGATTCACTGGGTCCACTTCTTCAATTTTCCCTCTTTCATCTAGTCAGTCACCTTCATGAGCCACCAATCTTGACTGTTTTGCTTCTTAACCCCTCATGGGTGCCAGGAAAGTGTGATGGAGAACACCATGCCATGATCTTCAGTCAATTTATTATAACCTCTATTTCTCTCCAGCAGGAAGGAGTCTGACCTGGTGTGGCTCCACTGAATTCTTTGTAAAGATCCCTTTCTCTTCCAAATCACTGAGAACAAGAACTTGAAACTAAGTGTGCCTGTTCTCTCTATCATTTTGAATACTCTCACCTCTTGCTTATCCATCTATAAGTGATGGACAGTTATATTTCAACAGGAAGGCTATTGACCAATTAGATTTAGTGCTAGAAGGGACCTTAACGTTCATCTACTTCAGTCCCAATTTTACAGAAGAGGAAACATGGGCTGAAAGAGTCGAAGTGATTTATTCAAAGCCATTAATGTTCAAGTGGAAACAGTATCTCATAAAAGTTCCTCAAAGACAATCCTCCAACTCTGAAGAAGGTACATTATGAAAAGAAGCTTCTGGAGAAAAATAAATGATTGTGCATGATAATTCAAAATCAATTTATTAAGCAAATGTTAATAATAGCTGATGATGTAATATATCATAAGATATATAATAATGGTAATAATGATAAACTGAAGAGAAGGGAAGTTAAGTAATTTGAACTAGTGCTCCTAGAGTTAGGACAAAGTTTAAGGTATCTGAATTTGGCATCCCAGAGTTTTCTTGTTTCCTTATTTTAATTCAATTTTATTTTATTTTCAATCAATCGATGAATTATCCAAGTCCAGTGCTCTGTCCATTGTGTCACCTGCCCATATCGTCCATATGTATAGCATAATACATATTATAATGTATTGAACCATTACCCAGTTGGTATGCACCCCCTGAGGTTCTAATTCTTTGCCACTAGAAAAATACCTGCTATAAATATTATATATTTAAATATATATATATGGATTCTGTTCCTGTTTCTTTAAGATATTTGGGGTGTAGAACTAGTAGTGGTGTTGCTTAGTCAAAGGATATGTACAATTTAATAGCTCTTTGGAGATAGCTGCAAATTGTTTTCACTATCAGTGTATTGAGTCACAGCTCCACCAAAAGTGCATTGGTGTGTCTATTTTCCCATAATCCCTCCAGCATTTGTCATTATTTGGTCTTTTTTTTCCTAATTTGATAGACATGAGAGTTTTCTAATAGTTGTTTTAATTTGCATTTCTCTGAATAAATTTTTAAAAATAATATTTTGCTTAACTCAATTACAAGAAAAACAATTTTTAACATTCATTTTCTTTAAAATTTTGAGTTCAAATTCTCTCACTCCTTCTCACCATACCCCTCTAAATCCCTCCCATCCCTTCCCTGAGACCATAAATAATCTGATAGATTTTTACATGTTTAATCACATAAAACATGTTTCCATATTAATATGTTTGTGGAAGAGATCTCAATCAAAAAAGAAGATAAAAGAAAGTGAAATATAATATGTTTCAGTCTGCATTCAGCTCCATCACTTCTTTCTCAGAGGGAAGATGGCATTTTTTTTGTCATGAGTCTCTGGGATTATCTTGGATCACTGAATTACTGAGAATAAGTCATTCACAGTTATTCATTAAAGAATATTGCTGTCACTGGGTACAAAGGTTTTCTGGTTCTTCTCTCTTCATTTTGCATTAGTTCATGTAAGTCTTTTCAGTTATTTCCCAAATCATCCTATTTATCATTTCTTAGAGCACAATAGTATTCCATCACTATCATATACCACAACTTGTTCGACCATTCCCCAATTAATGAACATCCCTTCAGTTTCCAGTTCTTTGCCACCACAATAAGAACTATTGTATATATTTTTGAACAGGTAAGTCCTTTTCTCTGTTTTTTTTATCTCTTGGATACAGACTTAGTAGTGGTATTGTTGGATCAAAGCATATGTATACATAGTTTTAAAGCCCTTTGGGCATAGTTCCAAAATGTTCTCTGGAATAGTTGAATAAGATCACAACTCCATTAACAGTGCATCAGAATCTCAATTTTCCCACATCTCCTACAATATTTATCATCTTCCTTTTATGTCATATTGTCCAATTTGATAGGTATGAGGTTATACCTCAGAATTGTTTTAATTTTCATTTCCCTAATCAAGAGTAATTTAGAAATAATTAATGATTGAGTATTTTTCCTAATGGCTATTAATAATTTGGATTTCTTACTCTGAAAACTGCCTTTTCATATGATTTGATCATTTATCAATTAGACAATGACATTTTTTCTTGTAAATTTGACTTAGTTCCCTATATAGCTTAGAAACGAGAACTTTATTAGAAAAACTAGCTGCAAAGATTCTTACAGAATTTTTCTACTTTTCTTTTACTTTTAACTGCATTTTGGTGCAAAAAATTTATAATATTGTATGTAATTAAGATAATTTATTTTACTTCTCAGAACTTCTCTATCTCTCATTTGGTTATGAACACCGCTTTCCCTTGTTCTTATATCTGTTATCTTCCATTCTCCACTAATTTCCTCATGATATCTTCATTTTTCTTTATATCATAAAACTACCTGAGGTTTTTCTGCTATTCTACTTTCTAGTTTTATCTATAGCTTTTGTTGAAGTGTGAGTTCTTCCCTCAATAACTAGATCATTGGATTTGTCAAACAATGGATTGCTATGCTCCTTTGTTCCTGAATATCATACATCTAATCTGTTCTACTGATCGACCTTTCTGTTTCTTACCCACTAATACATTGCTTTTGATAATGTCAGTTTTGTAGTATTACTTAAGGTATGATATTGCTAGCTAGTCATCCTTTTCCATGAAAAAAAATAGATTCTTTTGTCATTCCTGACCCTTTGTTGTTCTTGATGAATTTTAAATTTATTTTTAGCTAAATAAAGTATTTTTATATAGATGAATTAACTTAGGTAGCATTATTATTTTCATGGTATTTGCTCAGCCTATCCATCAGCGATGAATATTTCTCCATTAGTTTAGATCTGTCTTTATTTGTGGGAATAGTGCTTTGTAACTGTCTTCATAAAGTTCCTGTGTGTCTTGGCAAGTAGACTCCAGAGTAATTTTTTAATGTCTGTGATTATTTTAAATGGAATTTCTCTTTCTGTAGATTTTACTGATAATATTCAGAATTGCTGGTGATTCGTACATATTTATTTTATATATTGCATCTTAATTGAAGCCAATTGATTGGATTAGTTTTATTTTCATTATCTCTGAGTTTTCTAAGAAAAGCATCACATCATCAGCAGGAAAAGTGAGGATTTTGTTTACTCTTTGCCTATGTTTATTCTTTGAATTTTTTTGTCTTATTGTTATTTATAATACAATACTGAATAACAATTTTGATAATGGTTGTACTTTCTTTACCTCAATCTTGGAATGCCTAGGATAAACTTTCTAACATACTCATTACAAATAATTCTTACTCTTGTTCTAAGTGTATACTTACTTTTATGTACTGCTCTCCATTTAATGAACACTCTACTTCTTATTTTTTAACAGAAAGAGATGTGTCAAAAATATTTTCTGTATCTGTTGAAATAATCTCATGAATTTTGTTGGTATTGTTATTAATATGGTCTACTACTGCTTATAATTTTCCAAAAATTGAACCAGCTTACATTCCTGTTTAAAAAAAATCTGGCCTGGTTATATTATATGATCTCTATGATATATTAACTATAGTCTCCTTGCTAATATTTTAAAATTTTCATCAGTAATCATTAGAGAACTTAACCAATAGTTTTTTCTTTCTCTTTTTTGACTCTCCTTGGTGTTAGTTACCAAGAACATATTTGTGATAGAAACAGAATTTGGTAGGATTTCTTTTTTATCTTTTTCTCTAAATAGTTTAAATAGGAAATAATTTTTCTTTAAATATGGGGTAGAATTAATTGTAAATTCATCTCGTACTTGAGTTTTTTCCTCTTAGTATTTAATCTATAACTTCTTCAATTGATTTTTCTAAGATAGGATTATTTAAATATTCTGTTTAATTTTCTGTAAATCTGGTCAGTTTATATTTTTATAAATATTCATTCACTTCATTAACATTATCATTTTAATTGACATATATTTGCATAAAACAGCTCTTAATAATTGTTTTTAATTCTTCTTCATTGCTTTTGAACAAATTTTTTTTTCATTTTTAGTACTGGTAAAATTTTTCTTTCTTTTTAAAAAATCAAATGTGCAAATGGTTTATCAATTCCACCCCCCACAACACACATAAAAAAACCTGCTACTAGTCTTATTTATCATTTCAATTTTTCTTTCAGATTTTTTATTCTCTTTAATTTTTAGGACTCCTACTTTGTTGTTATTTTTTTAATTTGTTGGTTTTCCAGGGTTTCTTTTATTTGCATGTCCAATTCATTGATGCTTTTTATCTCTCTCAGTTTGTAAAAATCTACCCTAAGTACTACCTTAGCTCCATCCCACATATTTTGATATGCTATCTTTGTTGTCATTATATTTAATCAAAACAAGAATGCTTCTTTAATGTATTATTTGATATGCCTGTTTTTTAGAGTGAAGTTGATGTGTTTCTAATTAACTTTTGTTGTAGTCTTAAAATATTCTTTATTTAATATAATTTTTATTGAATTATGTTCAGAAAAGGATGCATTCAATAATTTCATTTCATTACACTTTTTATTAATTTTTTATGCCATAATACATGGACAGCTTTTTGTAAAGGTACCATGCAAGGCTGAGAAATAGTTATATACCTTTTATTCCTTTTTGGCATCATCTGGAGTTCTATCAATTCTAACTTTTCTAAAATTCAATGAATCCCTGTAATGTCTTTCTTTTATTTTATGGTTAGAACTATATAAGTCTAAGGGAAATAAATCGAGATCTCCTATATTATAGTTTTACTGCTTAATTCCCCTTATACCAGATTTAATTTTTCCTTTAACAATTTAGGTGCTATGCCACTTGATGCACATGTGTTCATTATTTATATTAATGAATTGTCTATGGTGCTTTTTAGAGAAATACAGTTTCCATTTTAGTAGCTCTTTTTGTAATGGCAAAGAATTGGAAACTGAGGTGTTGCCTATCAGTTGGTGAATGAGTGAACTAGTTGTGGCATATGACTGTAATGGAATACTATTGAGCCATAAGAAATGACAAAGAGGACGAGTTCAGAAAAACCTGGAAAGACTTATATGAACTATTGCAAAGCAAACTGAGAAGAATCAGGGGAACAATATATATGGAAACAGTTGAACTGTGAAGGACTAAACTATTATTAGCAAAGCAAATTCCTTATATATCCACAAAGGACACATGATGAAAACTGGTACCTACAGCCAAAAAAAACTGTTGGAATCTGATTACACATCAGAGCATATCATCTTCTACTTTATTCCATTCATGAGGTTTTTACTGTATTTATTATATGTGTCTTTTGTTATGACATGAGCAATATTAAAATACATATTACATAAGAGCACTGGTATAACCTATATCAGAAATATTACAGCTTGGTGAGAGGGGAAGGTAAGGAGAAAGAAAATATTAACACTTAAATGTCAGCAAATAATTGTCAAACATTGTTTCTAAATCTAAATGAAAAAAATATTTTAAAAGAAAAATATAGTTTCCCTGAGTCTCTTTTAATTACATCTCCTTTGCTTTAGCTTTATCTGAGGTCATGATTGCTACTCTTGCCTTTTTTTTTTTTTGCTTTAAGTAAAGCTTAAAAGACTCTATTCTAGTCCCTTATTTTTACTCTATGTATTTATATGTTTCTGTTTCAAGCCATATTTCCTATAAACCACATATAGATGGATTCTGTTTTTTAGTCAATTCTGTTATGCCCTTTCTTTTTTATGAGTGAATTCATCCCATTAATATTCACAGTTATGATTGCTAACTGTATTTTCCTCCATTTTATTCTCTTATACTTGACTTTCTTCTTTTCTCTTGTCCCCTCTTTAATAGTTGACTTTGCTTCTGTACCTTCCCTCACTACTTTCTCTCCTAGAGAACCTTCTTTCTCTCCACTTCCCTATTGGATAAGATTAATTTCTATTTTGAACTCCTTATTCTTTCTTCCTTTTGTTATTATTAAATTCAGATGTCACCCATTTCCACCTCATTGCCCTACTGGTTCTATAAATTCTTTCTTCTGTATTCCATTTATGTGAAAGAATTTTCTTCATTTTTCTTCTCCTTTCCTCTTTCTCCCATTGCATTCCCCTTCTCTACACTTCCATTCTTCCTTTGAGATTATTAAATAGAACTATACCTAAGCCCATCTCTGTATAAATATTCCTTCTATAACTCCTGATGATAATAAATGTCTGAAGAGTGACATGTATTAACTACCTATACAAGAATATTAATAATTTCACCTTGTTTTATCTCTTCTGACTTTTCATTGAAATTTATCTTTTTATTTTTTTTAACTTTAGTGTTTATAAGTAAAAGTTCCACTACAACTCTGGTCTTTTCATCAGGAATTTTTTTAAAGCCCTTTCTTCCATCTTAGAAGCAATACTTTGTATTGGTTCCAAGTCAGAAAAGCAATAAGGGCTAGACAGTGGGGGCTAAGTGATTTGTCCAAGATCACAAAGCTAGGAAACATCTGAGGACAGATTGTTCTCAGGGCTGCCATCTTTGTCCCTAGCTCTCAATTCACTGAGGCACTTACCTACTCCCTGCAATGTTGAAAGTCTTCTATTTTATTAAATATCCATTTTCCCCCCTGTGGGATTACATTCAGTTTTGGTGCACAGAGATGTCAATTCTATTACTCATGAAGTCTAGTACAGAATCATAATGTTTAGTGATGATAATAGTTGATCCAAGAGTTGACGCATATGTGGGAATGGGCTTATTGGGGCTATCCCATGGAACAAGAACCAAAACTCCTCTGGAAACATCTTGGAACTCTGGGTAAACATGACTCAGAGCTGAAGGCTTTGTATTATGAAATGATGAAGCAATCCCATGTTGGCCAATGATCAGGAAAAGCTCATGACTCAGTGGATCTTTAAAAGTCCCCCACCCTCAGTTGCGCTTTTCTCCTCCCATCTGTATGTAGATTGTTTTAGGATTATCAAACCTTTCCCTGAGACTGATGCTCTTCTCTTACCCCAGGCATATGACATATATGAGAATATGGAATAGAAAGCATGTGTCCTGCCAGCATGAAATGGAGCCTGGCTCTCAGCCCAGTTGTTGTTCACTCGTTCAGTCATCTCCAATTTTTCATGACCCCATGGACCATATTGTCATTGAAGTTTTCTTGGCAAAGATACTGGAGTGACTTGCCATTTTCCTCTTCAGTAGATCAAGGCAAACAGAGGTTAAGTGACTTGCCCAGTGTCACACAGCCTTCTGAAACCAGTGTTACACAACTGGCTGAAGTCAGGTTTTTAATTTAGCTCTTCAAGACTCCATGCCCAACACTCTATCCATTGAGCCATCTAGTCCTAGGTTCAGCTTTTGTTTTGTTTCATTTCAGTGATAACAGATGACTAATCAGAAATCTTATGGATTTAACTTTAAAGATAATCTTATGAGTTTAAGAGGTTAGCTTCAGTTCTGTGGGAAATCTTCTCTTCTCATTTATTGTGGTGTTTCTTGGAGAAGGAGGTGGCCATTGATAGGAGAATAAGTTCAAGATCTGGCCAGGCTTGCTAAAAAACAAAGAAAGAATAATGGACCTGGAGGGAATTGTTTGGATAGTTTAATCTAAAAAAGTATAATACAATACCTATTAGCAATACAATTGAGTGTTATATTTAGGTCTTTAAATTGTAATCTATCATAAAAATATAATAGTGGTAATAAGTTACTTCTATTTAAGTATCTTCATCTGATAGAGCTTCAGTTTGAGCCCAGGTCTTCTAACAAGTCTAGAATCCTCTGATCCATAGTTAGACACATTATCCATTGTGTCACTGGACCTTTGCTAAGTGGCCAAATGGATAGAAGGATCGTCTGGAAAAATTCAAACGTTGGCTTAGACATTTTCTGGCTTCATGATCTTGGGCAAGTTACTTAGCCTTTGTTTGTTTTAATGCACTGAAAAAGAAAATGGCAGATCACTCCAAGTATCATTGCCTAGAAAACTCCGTGGACAACACTGATATGTTATGGTCCATGGGGTCATGAAGAATTGGACATGACAGAACAATCTCTGCCAAGTATAGTATTCATTTTACCATACTACATATGTTGTAAGCTTCTTGAGGACAAGGATTGTATTGCTTTTGTATTCATTTGCTCAGACACTAACAAATGCTTTTTTGGTTGATTGACACAGTGATATGCATCTGTATATAAGAAGGATACAAAATAAATAAAACCTAGCCTTCAATGGGCAAGATAAAATGTTCAAGTAGACAAAGTTCATTTCTAACATTTCATATGCCTTTCCCTCTCAATTTTCTGATCCCTTAACTACCACTTCTACCTCCATGTTCTACTTCTTGAACTTGATACACACACAATGTGTTTAAATTCCATGGTTTGCCACTATCCAACTTCCTACTCACTATTGACAATCTACATATCTTATATCCAAGGCCAATATAACTAAGCCAATTTGATGGAATAAATAATACAAAACTTAAAAAACCCACAAATGATAAAACAAACTCTGTTTTTCCAACTGTTCTTTCTTTGCATGTATATATACTTACATATACATACATATATGTACACATATATGTATATATAGAGATATATATTGATTACATGACAGTGGGTTTTCACTATTTGAATTGACATGACTCAGAATAAACCTGCCTGTCTTTTCTCCATATAGAAGCTATAACAGTTCCTTAACCCATCTGAAATCAAACACCACAACCCAGGGTCCATCTCTCCTTTGTGACTGGCTCAGATAGGAAAAAAGTGAAAAGAATGGGAAGTTGATAGAGGGAGCAAATTTATTACTTTGCTCCATCTGCATATGTGTACATGGTGATTATTGAAGTTACCACTCCTTCATCTCAGTCCTAGACCAAAATTCACAAAAGAGAAAAGTCTGTTTCATGATTTCTTTTCCTTTTTTGCTGATATAACTTTAAAAATGCCCCAACCAATTTATTTGTTAGAAAAAATGGGAGAAAATTTCCTTCTGGACTTAGTTCCCATGTGTTGAATCGGAGCCTGGAGCACATTTTTTACAGCTGGAAATAGGGGGTTATAATGAAAATGCTGACACAACCTCAACTATAGAGGTGCTAGCAGGCATTGCTATAATAAATAATGTGGGAAATATTTTACACTTCAAGGCAATTACATGTTCAGCCATCTTTAGGATAGCTGGCCCATGAAGGGTAAGGATTAGGTTTCTTTGACAAGTGTAAAAGACCCATGACTCATGAATGCCAGGAGGCAAGAATGAATTACAAGAGCTGAGTGAAAGCCACATAATCACCTATCATAGGTAAAAATATTCTGTTTATTTGTAGGGGGCAGATGGCTAGGTCCATCCAGAATGGTCCTATCAGTTGGGGATTTCTCCATCTAGTTTGGTATTGCTAAACACTGGGCAAATGCCCTCCATGAAAGCAACTGGAACCGTCATAAATATTCAGAAACTATTCTTATGCTGGCATTTCCACTCTAGATGTGTATAACATATATGTGTAATATGTACAAACACATATATAAACATATGCACACATATGTATGAATAATCAGAGAAATGATGATGGCTAAGATGATGGTTATGAAGGTATCTGATATGTCATGTACCATAATGGCAACTGAGTAAAGCAGCAGTTGGATGAATGATGAAAGGTGAAATGCTTAAATGAGGGAGAGACACATAGATCACTGAGTCTATATTACTCAGTTAAAATATAAATTAGCATGTCTTCCTAATTTTCTTTCTTTCTGAGTATAGCTCTCCTATTGTAGAAGATAGCTATTTAAAGTGTGACCCAAGTTTCCATCTGATGCGTTATTTTATTTCTTGGCATACTATATACAGTTATAATATGACATAACTAATAATAAGGAAGGAAATCAAATAGTAAATCATTATATACAAGGGGATAGAACTCTATAACTCAAGAGAATTATTCTTTATATTCCCTTCAGTCTCTCTATCACCCTAGAATAAAGGGAGACATTACTTTTGCAATTAAAAATATGAATTGTGGGAGTGTAGAGTGTAATGCCACTTGGTCCTTGGAGTCTTTCTCAGAAGAACTTTGATGGCAAACAGGAGAGAAATAGAAAATGCTTAGCTCTGTAAAAATCATCATGGTCTAAACAAGATTCTGAGCTTTAAGACACCATGAATACAGGCCCAGAAATTGTGTTCTCTCCCTCTATCCCAACCATATCTTCACATTCATATTGGCTTATCCACATGGCTTCCCCAGTAATACATTTTCTAAACTTCTCTTCTGGTACAAGTTCTTGACCAATCAAAATGCTCATCTGGTGACATCACCATGTTGGAAGCATATGCACAAACATATGAGAAATCTTTTTTCCCATTCCTACGTTTCATAAGAAATGAAATTTAATAGACATAGCATTTGCTTCACCCTAAGTTTCTTTATTTTTAGTCTAGTAATCCCAACAAAATATAAATCAATTTGGAAAAAAATACATTCTTTTTTAATTTTTACTGAAACTTCTCAAGTAAACATTTGTCGTGATTTAGTTAGTTAGCCCTCTACTGAGTTTCTTCAGTTACCATAACTGAGAAATTCAGGCAAGGAACTTGTACAATAAGAATATAATCATAAACACTTATTTGTGTTTTTGATTGGCACTTTATCATATCAGTTTATTGTAACCATAAACTCCTCGATATGAGGATTCTTAGCTGCAGTAAGGGTCACAATTTATAACTTATTTTCCTTGGAATTTTTAAAAGAAAAAAATGCATTATTTCCTGCTATACTGTTTCCCTTTGAAAATATTTATTCTAATCTGGTTGCTTATAGGACTTTCATCTTCTTTCGTTCTATTTTTATATCTTCTCCTAGCTGATCTGTGACAAGGTGTTACAAATTTAATAACTTTATTGTGTAATCTGTACCTTAATTAATGTAATCAAAGAAAGCCTATCATACTTAAACTGAATCAATTATCAATAAAAAATTTAAGTTACATTTGAATAAGTTCTTTATCAATTTGAGAGGATAATATGCTTTGTCCATGGGATAAAGGCAGATGATATTACAAGACAACATCCTAGGTAAAGGTTGTAAAACTGGAAAACTAATACACTGTTAATGGATCTATGAAATCATACAGCCATTCTGGAGAGAAATTTGGAACTATGCCTAAAGAGTCATCAAACTCTGAGTACCCCTTTACCCAACAATACTACCATAAGATATATATCCCAGAGATCAAAGATAGGGGAAAAAGACCTACTTGCACAAAAATATTTATGGCTGCTCTTTTTGTGGTGGCAAGAACCTGAAAAGTTCAGTCAATTGGTGAAGCAGTTGAATTTGGAAGTCAATTTGGAGGATTATAGTTAAAGAGCTGTAGCCAAGCCCTTTAAATGGAATCACTCTTTGGGACTCGGTTTCCTTTTCTTTCTCATATTCTCACTCTATTGACCATCAGAGAGCCCAGACCTAAAGCAGAAATCCATCCACCAAGGATCAATCATCTAAGATAGATACACCATACAGAGTCATCTGTATTTACAATCAAGCAATGGCTACATCTCAGCAAATGCCAAAAGATTTTTATGAAGGAAAAAAAAATGATTACCATTATCAATTGATATAAATTACTCTTTAACACTTGTAATCTCTGCACAAATGCTTCTACATTTTTTACTTAAATTTTCTTTCCATTTTCTCAATGGGTCCAATATTATATGTAAATTTTTGTGTTGTTTGATTAGTGGCAGAGTGTGCCACATTCTTTTCATTTTTTGGAGAAGGGGAAGAAAGATGTTATTTTATAAGCACTGTTCTTTCTATGTCATATTACTAAATACTTTTGTTAAAAAAGGTAATTTTATCCATGGATAAATATTAATGGAAAGTACCTGGTGAAGCTAATGAGTGATACTAACAAAAAAAGCAACCCCAAAACTTAGGTCATCAGAATAATCCCCAAAATCTTGATGGCAGTAAAAATCTATCTAATGGTGACCAAGCAGACCAATTCAAGTGGGAGTTAGGGAACTAGCCTCCAAGGATAACTGATATGATTGATGAGAAAAACAGTTATTATATAAATAAGTACAGACAGATATTTTCCATGTGTGTATTTTCTCCTACAAAGTTTTGCGGATGAATTTATATTATACATGATGTTGTTTTTGGTGCCATATCTCTTAGTTCGGCAGCAACCACTTTTTCTGGCTGAAGTAGTTTCTGGTCTCTTTGATCTCTATCATGTGGTAAATTTTTTTTTAAACAAACCAAATCTTAGTTTTATTGATCAATTCAATAGTTTTTAAATTGTTTAGTTTTTTTTTTTTTGATTTCCCAAATGTCTATTTTTTCCAATTGTTCTTGCTTCATATTTTTCCTTTTCTGATTTTTTTGGGGGGTGGAAAAATACAGTTTGTGCTCAACTCACTGATCTTTTCTTTCTTTTCTTTCTTATTTTTATAAATGAAACAATTTTTTCAAAGAATAGTTTAGATACGTGCCAGATCCTCGGGCATGGTGTCTCATGCTAATTTTATTTCATTAAATTTAATATTTTTCTAATTTTTTTGACACACTTGTTATTTAGGATTAATTTATTTAGTCTTCTTTTAATGTTGAGTACTTTCTTCAGAGGTTATATATTATTATATATTTTAAAAACATATATTTTACATATAATATAATATATAACAATAATATATGTTATAAATATGTAATAAATTATAATAAATATATTCATTCAAGAGAAACAAATTCTCACATTGACTATGTTCAAAAATGTACGTCTTATTCTTTTCCCCCTTAATCCCCCCAAGAAGACAGGCAATATTATATAGATTATACATATATTATCATATAATGCATATTTCTCTTTTCATCATGTGGTGAAACAAGACACACATTGCTTTCACTAGACAGAATTTCATGGAGGAAATAAAATGAAGAACTATATGTTTCAGTCTGCATTCTGATGCCATTTATTACTTCTATTGTGANATTTTTCTAATTTTTTTGACACACTTGTTATTTAGGATTAATTTATTTAGTCTTCTTTTAATGTTGAGTACTTTCTTCAGAGGTTATATATTATTATATATTTTAAAAACATATATTTTACATATAATATAATATATAACAATAATATATGTTATAAATATGTAATAAATTATAATAAATATATTCATTCAAGAGAAACAAATTCTCACATTGACTATGTTCAAAAATGTACGTCTTATTCTTTTCCCCCTTAATCCCCCCAAGAAGACAGGCAATATTATATAGATTATACATATATTATCATATAATGCATATTTCTCTTTTCATCATGTGGTGAAACAAGACACACATTGCTTTCACTAGACAGAATTTCATGGAGGAAATAAAATGAAGAACTATATGTTTCAGTCTGCATTCTGATGCCATTTATTACTTCTATTGTGAAGGATATCTTTTTTGTCATGAATTCCATGGAGTTGCCCTAGATTCATGCCTTGTTAGTAACAAAATCATACACAACTGATCACATACATTATTTTTGTTACTGTGTATAACATTTTCCTGTTCTGCTCACTTCACCTGGCATCACTTAATATAAGTCTTTCCAGCTTTTTTCATAATTTTTTTTGCATTTCTTATGGCACAAAAGTATTCCATTACAATCATATACCTCAACTTGCCTAGCCATTACCCAATTGATGGACTTTCTTTCAGTTTCCAGTTCTTTGCCACTACAAAAGAGCTACTATAAATATTTTAGAACATAATATCATCTTTTCCTTTCCCCTTGATATCTTAGGAAATAAGCCTAATAGTGGTATCGATGGGTCAAAAGGTATACAAAGTTTTGTAACTCTGAGTATAATTCCAGATTGATCTCTGAAATGGTTGGATCAGCTCAAAGTTCCACCAACAATATATTCATGTCTCTATTTTTTGATATCACCTCAAACATTTGTCATTTTGCCTTTTTATCATTTCAACAAATTGATAGGTATTCTCATCAAGGTGCTATGCAGTGGCTATTGTGTTTGGGAAATAAAAGAGGGAAGGATAGGAAAAGGAAGGGAGGAAAGGTAGCCCGGGATCACCTCCTGTTTCCCACTGGCTCAGGGTAGGGAAATTGACCTTCTTGTTGGCAGTTGAGGGAATTGAATTAAATCAAGCCAGACTCCAGAGACAGTTAGGCAGGTATATTTGGGTTAGGAAAAGGAAAGTTTGGGAAAGTAAGGGAAAATTTGATCTCTGTGGCTAGACAGCTAAGCAGGGATCAAAGCTCTCCACCTCAGTTTGGGTAAAAAGGTGTCTAAACCTGTGCTTCTGTCTTCTTTTATTCTCCCTCTGATACCTCCCACAAATGAAGTGGGATGTATCAGAGGAAGTTGCAGTAGAGAGTCCTGGGAGATGGAGTCTCCCAGGGCTTAGGTCCACTACAAAATGTACACTATATTAGTACTTTTTTGTGTGGGTCAGAAGTCACATTTTGTTTTATTCCACAGACATTTGTTTGAACATGATTTTTGGATAGCTGGGAACAGTAAGATAATAAAGAATTAAATAACTATACTTAAGCAGTATACTTATATAAATTTATATATTATATGTGTTACATATAATATATAAATGCAGTCAAAAACAGATGCTTTTGAAGATGGTGGCAGAGTAAAAAGCAGCTGCTTGACCTCTCCTAACCCACACGTATAGGATTCCTCAAGAAGACATAAAAACAAATCCAGATGAATGAAGGGACCCCACAACAGTATGCAGCATTGAAGGTAAATGGAATTGGGGCATTTCCAAGCTATAAAGGGGTGAAACAGCTCTCACTAAAATGTGAGCTGAGCAACCCCCTCTCCCCCACACCACCTACAGTGCCAAAGCCAGTGCAAAAGACTTAGAGCAAGTTTGGGGCACCCATTAAGTCATTGGCAGCTACCTGGGGTCACCAGGGCCTGCTTCTGAGAGCAGCAAGACTTAAGACCCCAAGAGGCTAAAGAATGCTTGGACTTTGAACACAGACCTCGAGCTCAGGTGTGGTCACAGCTGCAGATGCAGATCCTGAGCAAAGGCGTGGACCTTGAGTGGGGACCCAGTGCTGAGGGGTGCATGACTGTAGAAGCAGCACCCTGAGACTGTTAAAGGAGCTTCAGGCAGAGGAACAAGCAAGGGGAATACCAGAAGGCTTGATCCTGAGAACAACTAGACCTGAGACCTCAGGAGCCTAAAGGGTGCAAACAGACCCTGGGCATGAGGATAAAGCCAAGAGGGCTCTGCACTAACAATGGCAAGCCAGAGACAAGAACCCCAGAAGAGAAAGATCAAGAAGAAATCTTTAACACTCAACAAATTTTACACAGAAAAAAACCAGACAATAGAGCAAACAGCAGAGGAGAACAAACAAGTAATCATATCCAAACCTTCCAAAAAAAATGCGAACTGGTCACAAGCTATTGAAGAGTTCAAATCTGAGATTTTGAGAAAGATGGTAGAGAACTGGCAAGAAAATAACAGTTTAAAAGGCAGAATTTCCCAATTAGAAAGTGAGGTTCAGAAATCAAATGAATTGATAAGCAAATTGAAGACCAGAAATGACCAGCTGGAAGCCTTGAAGAACCAAACAGACCAGATTCAAAGGGAAAACCAAAAGATTATAGCCAAAAACCAGTTTCTAAAGACAAGAATTGGGCAAGTAGAAGCCAATGATCTCTCAAGACAACAAGAACAAATAAAGCAAAGTTAAAAGACTGATAAAATAGAAGGAAACATGAAATATATCACTGAGAAATTGACAGATCAAGAAAACAGGTCTAGAAGAGATAATTTGAGAATCATTGGTCTTCCTAAAAAAGTAGAAATTAATAGAAATTTGGACTCCATACTAAAGGAAATTATTCAGCATAATTGCCCTGAAGTTCTACAACAAGAGGGCAATATAGACATTGAAAGGATCCATAGATCGCCCTCTACAATTAACCGTGAAAAGAAAACCCCCAGGAATATAATAACCAAATTCAAGAGCTTCCAAGTAAAAGAAAAAATCTTATAAGAAGCCAGAAAGAGACAATTCAGATATCAAGGAGCACCAATCAGGATCACACAGGATCTGGCAGCCTCCACACTAGAAGACCACAAGGCTTGGAATATGATATTCAGAAAGGCAAGAGAATTGGGTCTACAACCAAGGATCACCTACCCATCAAAACCAACTATATACTTCCAGGGGAAAGTATGGGCATTCAACAAGATAGAAGATTTCCAAGTATTTGCACAGAAAAGACCAGGACTAAATGGAAAGTTTGGTATCTAACCACAAAAACCAAAAGAAACATGAAAAGGTAAATAAGAAACAGAGGGTAAAGACAGAAAACTTTTATTTTTAAATTTTCCTCTTTAAGGGCTACAATAAGATCTAATTATTTGTATTCCTATATGGAGAAATGTTATGTGTAATTCTCTGTAGTGAACTCTATTCACTATTATAGTATCCACTAATATAGTAATTAGAAGAATTATTCACAAGGAGAGGTTGGAGTACTAAATGGTCTAAGATGATAAGGGGGTGGGTGGGAAAGAGGGGGTGAATAGTAGAGGACACCAAGAGAAACTTGAATGAATAAGAAAAACAGGATATTCTATACCACACAAAGAGGGCATGGGAAGGGGAGGGGATGAATACTATTATAAGAAGGAGAGGAAGAGAGCATTAAGAGGTAGTATTTAAACCTTACTCTCAGTGGAATTAACCCTGAGAGGGAAGAGTAGCTATATCCATTGAGATATAGAACTCTATCTAACCCTACTGAAAAAGCCAGAAGGGATAAACCAAGGGGAGCAGAGGAGTGGGGAGGTCAAAAAAGGGAGGGGAGAAGAAGGGAGAGGGAATTCATTAGGCCTTAAAAATAAAGAAGGGAGGGGGTAGAAAGGGTAGTAAGTCAAGGCAGGGTACAAGGGTTACTGGTTTAAAACAAATCACTGGTTTAAAAGGAAATAGTGTAAGAAGAAGAGGTAGAACTAAGAGAGGATACCAAAATGTTGGGGAATACACAACTAATAATTATAACTCTGAACGTGAATGGGATGATTGATTATACTAAATTAAAAATTTTTGTACAAACAAAAACAATGCAACCAAAATCAGAAGGAAACAACAAATTAGGAAAAAATCTTTATAACAAAAAACTCTGACAAGGGTCTAATTACTCAAATATATAAGGAGTTAAATCAATTGTATAAAAAATCAAGCCATTACCCAATTGATAAATGGGCAAGAGACATGAATAGGCAATTTTCAGATAAAGAAATCAAAAGTATCAATAAGCACATGAGAAAGTGTTCTAAATCTCTAATAATTAGAGAAATGCAAATCAAAACAACTCTGAGGTATCACCTCACACCTAGCAGATTGTCTAAAATGAAAGAAGGGGAGAGTGATGAATACTGGAGGGGATGTGGCAAAATTGGGACATTAATGCATTGCTGGTGGAGTTGTGAACTGATACAACCATTCTGGCTGGCAATTTGGAACTATGCTCAAAGGGCTATAAAACAATGCCTGCCCTTTGATCCAGCCATAGCATTGTTGGGTTTGTACCCCAAAGAGATCATAGATAAACAGACTTGTATGAAAATATTTATAGCTGCGTTTTTTGTGGTGGCAAAAAAACTGGAAAATCAGGGTATGTGCTTCATTTGGGGAATGGCTGAACAAATTGTGGTATATGCTGGTGATGGAATACTATTGTGCTCAAAGGAATGATAAACTGGAGGAATTTCATGTGAACTGGAAAGACCTCCAGGAACTGATGCAGAGCGAAAGGAGCAGAGCCAAAAGAACATTGTACACAGAGACCAATACACTGTGGTATAACAGAATGTAATGGACTTCTGTACTAGCAGCAATGCAATGACTTAGGACAATTCTGAGGGACTTATGGAAAAGAACACTACCCACATTTAGAGGAAGAACGACAGGAGAGGAAACACAGAAAAAAGCAACTGCTTGAATACATGGTTTGAGGAGGACATGATTGGGGATGTAGACCCAAAACTACCACACCAATGCAACTATCAACAACTTGTAAATAGGTCTTGATCAATGACACATATTAAAACCAGGGGAAATGTGCATTGACTATGGAGGGGTTGAGGTTGGGGCGGAAGGGGGAAAGTAAGAACATGAATCATGTAACCATGATAACTTTTCTAAAAAATAAAAATGATTTAAAAAATTAATATATGTATATAAATATATGTATTTATATATATAAATAAATATACTTAGCCAAAAAACTATATAACCATGTAAATAACTATACTTAACCAGTAAAAAAAATGAAATTGTATCTCACAGTTGTTTTGGTTTGCATTTCTCTAATCAAAGATGTTTTAGAGCAGTTTTCATGTAATTATTTCTATCTCGATTCTTCACCCAATAACTATTTATTCATATCATTTCATCATTTATCAATTGGGGAATGGTTTGCACTCCTACACTTGAAAAAAGTTTTCTCTATATATTTTAGATATTAGAGTACTATCTGAGAAACTGTCCACACTCTACCCTCCCCCCCCCAACTTATTGCTCTCCTTCTAATCTTGGTTATTCATTTTAAATGTAACATGGGAAATCTCAACTTTTCCCTTTCAGAACTTGATAAATTCAAATAAATATTAAATAAGAAAGAAGTAATGGAAGTAAATGAAATGCTAGAAAAATTAGAGTTAATAGATATCTAGAGAAAACTGAATAGGGATAAAAAGGAATATGTCTTCTTTTCAATAGTATATGATACATATGCAAAGAACAATCACATACTAGGGCATAGAAATATTTCAAACAAATGCAGAAAAATAGAAATAATAAATGCCACTTTTCAGATCATAATGTGATAAAAATTATAGTTAACAAAGGTCAAATGGAAAGACAAATTTAAAATTAATTGGAAACTAAATAATCTAATTCCTCAAAACTGGTGGGTCAAAGAAAAAATCATAGAAACAATTATACACTTCATTAAAAAGAATGACAATGAGGAGACATCATATCAAAACCTATGGGATACAGCCAAAGTAGTGCTCAGGGGAAAATTTATATCATTGAGTACCTATACCAACAACACAGTGAGGGGGGAGATCAATGAATTGGGTTTGCAACTTAAAAAATTAGAAAAAAAATTTAAAATCCCTAGATAAAAAAAACCCATTTTCAATGCAACATTTCAATATAATGTATTCTAAATTATCCATTTTATGTTTGACAATGCTTTCTATTGCTTGTCTATTTACAAATTATTCTTCTACCCACAAATCTGTTTATAATTTATATTATATTTTGCTTCAGAAAATGTTTTTCATATTTCTTCTTTTTTGTACTTGTGATTGAAAACTTTATGGCCCAGTACATGGCCAGTTTTTGTAAAAGTGTCATGCATAGATAGGATATATCTGTATTTCTTTCTTTTCTTATTCAGTAATTAGTAGAAATATATCACATCATATTAATTTTCTATAGTTCTATTCAGTTAGATTTCTCAAGGTCTTGAAGGGGAAAAGTGATACCTGTAACTATTATAATTTTTTTTGTACATTTATACCTTTAATTACATAAACTTTATTTTAAGTCTTAAGCATCAATGCATTTATTACATATTCAGTATAGGTATTATTAAATTATCTGTGGTCCTTTAAGCATACTATTCAATCCTATGTATTTTTTGTGTTGCCTTTTCTGAGAACCCAATTGCTATTCCTGTGTTTTTTTTAAATTTATTTGTTTAGCTGAAGAATGGTGAATCTGTTTCATCTCCTCATTTTAACTCTGTGTGAATCTTCGTGTTCCAAGTATGTTTCTTATAAATAATAATTCTAGTCCCAAATTCATTCATCTTCCTCATTTTTATGGGTTAACACATTTCATTTATATTCACAGATATAATTGTTGTTTTATCCTTAAAATCTTATTGTCTTAAGGTGTTTTTTTCTATTTCATTTCTAGAACTCTTATTATCAAAAACAAAATATAGAAAATAAGAGAAGGGTAGACCCCCCAAAATCTCCTATCTTTCTCAATTTTAGACCAGAATATCTGGTTCTTAACATATTTTGTATCTTTTTAATCATCCTTTTTGATTAATTTTCTAAAATGTCTTTGCTTAGAATTCCCTTCATGACTTTACTCTTCTTCTTATACCCACAAGAAGCTTCTCCTGATTCTTTAACTAATAGTGCCTTTCCTCACAGATAATTTGCTATTTAACTATTTAGTATTTATTTCTATTTATTCTCTCTCTCTGTCGATATATGTACATACATACATACATATACATATATATATATATCCCATTAAAAGGAAGATCTTTTGAGTTATTAAATTCATTGTATTACTATGCCAGAAATCTTGAAGATTGATTAACATATACAAATCACTTAATAAATTCTTGTTGACCAATTCCAAGCTTTATATTCTTTTCAAATTTATCCTTTGTTATCTTTGTTATTCAATTTTATCTTTGCTATAGTAAGTGATCTTAGTGTGCATAGATAGATTTAGAAATGAATAATGTATTGACAACCAGCATGTGCTGTTTGATAAGAATCAATTTCATCTGCTGTAATGCCATTCATTACCTGTCATGTTCATCATCTTCCTAATCAGTTCTTGAAAAGAAGTCTTTATCAATGATATGCATGAGGTTCCTATGCAGTCTACAAATTACTGGCTACTTTTTGTCTCTTCATCTTAGACCCAAGTTTTCCAACATATTCTTTATTGTCTTCTTATATAATATTTTATATTTTTGGAATAAATAAAAGTAGGAAAAACCAGAAACAAAGCAAAGCTAGTTCCAATTGAAAAAGATATGAAACATATCATCTCTTTAGAAAAGCTAATGTAATTTATATAGTTGTTTTATTGGTAAGAAGAAATAGTGTCTCATGAAATATTGGCAATATCAGTCAATAGAGCAAGTAAACATTTAGTAAGTGCAAACTATAAGTCAGGCATTAAGCTAGGAGATATACTCATGATAAGTACTTGTAAGCAGACTTCTAGGAAGATAATTATAGATAATAGAATAGTATATATGGCAGAGAATGAAGATAGAAAATGTTAATGAAGAACTTAATAAGATCTTCCAAACGAAATTGTCTTATAGTTTACTACTTGGTAACTTCAGTGCAAAGATAGGCATACAAAAAGATAATGAAAATCAATTGGAAAATATGATTCAGAAATAACAATCAAGAGCAAACAAAGGCTTGTAGACCACTTAATACTCAGACATAGAACTTAAATATATTCTTCAAAATAAAAGTTAAAACATAATTGCCAATGAATGTCATTACAAAATTAAAATAAATAGACATGGCTAGAAATACCTAAGTACTGATACGGGGTCTGTGAATATCTAGACAGCTGAATTTTCAGGGAAAATTTTAATTTAATATCAAAGTTGAAGTAATTGTTTAATGAAACATATGGAACTTAATTGAAGCAATTCTAATTTGACCTGTTTTAAGAAAATTTTAAAATGAAGAATGAATAAAATAATAGAAATTTCATCCAAATAAATTTCCCAATGAAAATTTATCAATAAAATAAAATAAAACTAGAATCTGCTTCAAACCAATAAAGCACTTGGCTTTGCCAAGAGAAGACACACATGCCAGGCAAAAGCAAGAGTGGCTGAGAATGTAAATCAACTTTAAAAGTCTAATAGGGGAGCATGGTGGAAGATTATGAACATTATTGCCACCATAAACAGAGAAAATATAGAGAGGAAAATGAGTTTATAAAAAAGTTTGGCAAGAAAAACAATGACTCCAGAGCATCCCAGAAGCACTATAGGATGATATTGGAAAGAAGACTAGAAATATGATGCTAGAAATAAATGAAAAAAATGAAATAAAATGGTGCTTGTCTTCCTAAAAGGAATTATATGCAATGTATTTGATTTTTAAACATAATGATAATTTATTGACATATGGCACTCCTAGAGAGGAAACTCTCTCTACAAAGGCAGATAGGCACCTGAACTATGACTTAAATCTTAGGGAGTTAACTGGTGTGTTAAAAGGTTAAGTAACTTGCTCAAGGCCATAGACAATATGTGTCAGAGATGAGACTTAAACTCAAATTTCCCCAACTGTGAGACCTGATCTTTGTCCTCGACACTATTTTTATTCTTTTTAATGAATGAGACAATTAATCTCTAATACAAATATTTACTTTGAAAATCGTAAAAATCCTTGAAATAGGTAAAACAGATATCTTTCATTGATTATCAATAACAAGAGGCATGAAACAGGGAGAGGTATCATTGCCAAAGGTGTCTAATTTTGTATGATATGAACAATTCAGAGTCCAAATTGAATCTAATATTTATAGAGCTAACAAGGTCCTTCAAATGCCTCTGCATCAATTCTCAGGATATTGCATAATTGTTCCATAATTCCTTTCTTTCATTTGTGGTTGAAGAAGTTTGGAGAAAGCCACTTGGCAGGCTTCCTGGTCTTCCTGGCCCCATTTATGAATGTTGATAATCTTTTGGTAATGTATGTTTGTGAGTCATGGTCTTAGAGTATTTAATAACTAAAGTTGTGGTCATCCAAAGGGCAATGCAGAGGTGCATGGTGGAGTAAGGGAACTGAAGTTCTTTACCAAAGAAATGCATAGGAAATCCTACTAGAGGATATCATCAGAGAGTTATATACATGGCCAGAAAAAAGAGGTGAACTAGTTATACAGGGTAAGTGAGGAATCACGGATTAACTTCCTTTATACCCTCCCTGGCATTTTAAGGCAATTCTGGGCACATACTATATGCTTAATAAATAGTTGTTGATTAATTGACGGTTAACATGTATGAAGAATAATTATAGGTTGTACTTTAGAAGATAATTGGTTGGAAATTGAGTTTGTGGAAATTCCCATGAAACGAATTTATGTTTTCAGGCTGGATCCTAGCTTTGATGAGAAGGGGAATAGAGAAAGTAGAAGACAGTCTGTGAAATAATTGAGTAATAGGGTTCCAGGCTTTTTTTTCTAGAGATTTATTAGTTTAGATAAAATATTCTCCCTATGCCTCAGTTTGTTGTAAAATGATAAAAATAAGGGTTGACTTTTATACCTCACAAGTATGTAGTGAAGATGATTTCAATTCAACTCAAAATATCAGTCACTTAACAAGACCTTGCTATGTTACAGTCAAGGTTCTAGTGCTGGTGGTGCAAAAACAAAAGAAAAGCAATCCTGTTCTTTAAAATAACTTACATTCTTTTGAAGAAAGGGTTGACAACATGGATAGAGTAAGTAAATGTAAAAAATATGTAAATACAGAGTGGTTTAGGGAGAAAGAGAGTTATCCTCCATACTGGGAATATCAAGAAGGGCATTTTATTAGAGATGGTTCTTTAGTCTAGCCTTTAAGGAACTAGAAATTTCAAGTGGGAAAGATAAGGAAGAAGAACATTCCAGACATGGGAATACCTATACAAAGGAATGGAGGAATATCACGAATAGGGAAGAATAAGTAATCCAGTTTAGCAAGAAAATTGCATGTGCATGTAAGAGTAATGGGAAAGCATTCTGTACATATATAATTTGAAGTCAGAAGGAAAATCAATTATTTCTTTTAAATTAAAACAGATATTTTCTGTGTGTGGATGCAACCAAACATGGATACATATATATCTGATTATATAATAAGGACCTCCTGGTGAGAAGAACCAAAAATAACAATTTATATTATAATAGTAGTATTTTAAATTTGAGCAGTTTTGAAGACTTGTTTAAACTACTGAAGAATGAAATGAGTATAACTAAGAGAATATTTTATTTAATAACGACACCATAAAAAACAAATAAATTTTAAAAGATCTCTGATCAATGCAATGACCAAATCCTGATTCCGGAGACCTGATGATGAATAAAGTTAAAATTTTCTGACAGAAATGTAATGGATTCAAAGTGCAGAATGAAAGATATTTTTGAATATGACCAATGAAAGATTTCTCCCCTTTATTATGCATATTTGCCAATGAGAAACATGATTTTCTCAACATATTAAATGGAGGAGAGAGAAAATAAGTTTCTATTGATAAAAAATTTAATTTCATAAACAAGCCAATTGCATTCATATATACAATGAATTTAGTAATTTTTCCATGAATGGAAATCTACTTTGTATTTCCCTCTTTTTTTATTATAAAACATGCTATAAATATTTTATGATGCGTGGAGCATTTCTTTTTGGTAATGACCTTAACATGTCTAGGAGTAGACACTCAGGATCAAAAGATATAAATTTTTTAGCCAATTTATTCACATAATTCTAATTTGTTTTTCAGAATGATCATATCCATTTAGAGTTCTACTAATGTACATGTCTTTCGGTATTTTTCCCAACATTTACTAGTTCTATTTTTTATAAGTTTTGCAAATTTTCTGGGTGTAAGTTGAAATTAAATTTGTATTGAATTGTATTTTTATTTGTATCAGTGATTTGGAACATTTTTTTGTATGGTTATTAATCATTTAAGATTATTCTTTTGAGAAATGCTTATTCATATCCTTGGTCCACTTATCTATTGAGGATCCTGTAATCATTTTTACATTTTTTTTAAAAGCCCTTATCTTTCATCTTAGAATAAATATTAAGTATTGATTACAAGGCAGAAGAGAGGTAAGGGCTAGGCAATTTGGGTTAAATGATTTGCCCAATCAAAGAGCTAGAAAGTGTCTGAGGCCAAATTTGAACCCAGAACCTCCAGTCTCAACTCCTGGCTTTTCTTTCTACCTTATCCACTATATTCACCTAGCTTTCCCTCACCATTTATTCAAACATAAAATATTTACAACAAAATAGAATTTTACTATATACTTATATATACATATATAAATTTGCTATAAAACATAAAATATTTAGCATAAAGCAAAGGCAGAAATAATCAAAGATTAGTTATTCATTAGAAGGTAAAAATCAGAAACAATTATCCTTTTTACTCAATAAAAGATAAAATATGAATTAATAGAATTTACCATGAGCAAGGAATGTGAATAATCAAAATATTTACTCAGTAGAAGACAAAAATGTACTAGTCTATGACTATAAACCTATAAATGAACTTGAGTCAAACTCTCCTATCAGGACAAATAATTTCTATAGGAGGAACAGAGTGGACAAATGGAAACATATCAGAGAAAACATGGTTGGAGAAACATAATTGTCCAAAGCAACTTATGATTCTGGACTTGAAATCTTGATATCCTTGATTCCTTCCTAAACAATATATAACACCAGAAGCTAAGTATCTGCTTTTTTTTCCTTTTTGATTATCACTGTTCTGCTGGTGAACAAAGCTCTTTTTGGTCACAGTTACTCACAAGAGGGTAGGAAAATATTATGCTTTTTTAGTAATAAAAAAAATTTCCTCAGATTTTAAATAACAATGTATTCTTCATTAGTTAATTGTTCTAATCCTCTTTTCAAAACAAAGCTCAACTCAGAAAAAAAGAGAATTTATACCTCTTTTTCCTTTTTATCCTTCTCTAAGCCAAGAGAACAACAGTTGTAAATACCATCCTTCAAAGGTTAGCCCTCTCTGAGATTTAATTTTTTAAAATTGTTTTCAGTAACAAAGAGAAACAATTTTTGGGACTGTCTGATATTAGCAAAGTCCATTACATTGGATTATTACACAATGTTTCATTTTCTGTGTATAATGTTGTCTTAGTTCAGCTCATTTAACTCTGCATCAGTTCCTAGAGGTTCTTTGAGTTCATACAGAAATCCTCCAGTTCTTCATTCCTTACAGCACAAGAGTATTCCGTCACCATCATATACCACAATTTGTTCAATCATTCCTCAGTTGAGGGACACCCCCTTGTTTTCCAATTATTTGCTGCCACAAAGAGCACAGCTATGAATATTTTTGCACAAACATGTTTTTCATTATTATCTTTTTACAATAAAAACCTAGTAGTGGTATTGCTGGATCAAAGGGTATGCATTCTTTTAAAGCCCCTTGGGCGTTGTTCCAAATTGCCATCCAGAATGGTTGGATCAATTCACAGCTCCACCAGCAGTGTATTAGTGTCTCAATTTTGCCACATCCCCTTCAACATTTATTATTTTCCTTTACTTTCATACTGGTCAATTTGCTAGGTGCAAGGTGGTATCTCAGCATTGTTTTGATGTGCATTTCTCTAATCAGGAGGAATTTAGAATACTTTTTCATGTGATTATTGATAGTTTCGATTTCTTCATCTGAAAACTGCTTATTCCTGTCCCTTGACCATTTGTCAATTGGGGAATGGCTTTATTTATTGTACATTTGACTTAGTTCCATATAAAATTGAGAAATTAGACCTTCATCAGAGGATTTTATTATTAAAATTTTCCCCCAATTTGTTGCTTCTCTTCTAATTTAGGCTGCATTGATTTTGTTTGTACAAAACTTTTTTTTAGTTTAATGTAATCAAAATTATTCATTTTACATTTTGTAATGTTCTCTATCTCTTGCTTGGTCCTAAATTCTTTCCTTTCCCATAGATCTGACAGGTATACTATAATATGTTCATCTAATTTACTTATGATTTCTCTTTTTATATTTAAGTGATTTACCATTCTGAATTTATCTTGGTATATGGTGTGAGATGTTGATCTAAACCTAATATCTCTGATACTGTTTTCCAAGTTTCCCAGCAAGTTTTGTCAAATTATTAGTTCTTGTCCCAAAAGCTGGTTGGGTTTATCAAACACTATCTTGCTGATGTCATTTACTCCAAATCTATTAAATTAAGCCACTCTTCTATCTCTTAGCCAGTACCATATTGTTTTGATGATCACTTTATAGTACAGGTTAAGGTCTGGCACTGGTAGGCTTCCATCCTTCACATTTTTTTCATAATTTCCTTTGATATTCTTGATCTTTTGTTCTTCCAAATGAACTTTGTTATAATTTTTCTAATCCTATAAAAAAGTTTTTGGTATTTTGACAGGTATGCCACTGAATAAGTAAACTAGTTTAGGTAGGATTGTTATTTTTATTATATTAGCTCATCCTACCCATGAACAATTAATGCAGAGAAACAATTTTTGAAAATTGTTTTCTAATATTTTAGGATTAAGATTTTTCCCTCCTTTCCTTCCCAAGGTAGTAGTAAATATTCTTAGAGGAATATTCTCAGAGGAAGAAATTAAGACTATCTATAGTTATAAGAAAAAATGCTTCAATCACTATTGATTAAAACTCTGAGATATAGACTTATAGCTATCAGACTGACTAACAACCTAAACAGAAAGTGTTAAATGTTGGAGGGGATGTGAGAAAATTTGTACACTAATAATTTGTACAGTTGGTGGAACTGTGAACTGATATAACCATTTTCAAGAGCAATATGGAACTACCCTTAAAGGGACATAGAACTATCCTCTCAATTTTCAATCTTTGCCACCACAAAAAGAACTACTGTAAGTATTTTTGCAGAAGCAGGTCCTTCTCTCTGTTTTTTTATATCTCTTTGGGATACAGGCCTAGTAGTGGTATTACTGGATCAAAGTGAATGCACAACTTTATAGCCCTTTGGGCATAATTCCAAATTGTCCTCCAGAATAGTTAGATAAATTCATAAGTCCAACAACAATGCATTAGTGTCCCAATTTTGCCCTATTACCTTTTATCTTTATCACTTTCTTTTACTTTTCTATTGGCCAATCTGATAGTTGTGCAGAAGTAACTCAGAATTGTTTTAATTTGCCTTTCTCTAATCAAGAATGATTTAGAATATTTTTTCACATGATTATTTTTTAAACCCTTACCTTCTGTCTTAGAATAAATACTGTGTATTTAGCTTTTATTTCATTTGTTAAAGTAAAATAAAGATAAACCAAAGAAAAAACCAAAATAGGGAAAAAAAAGGAAAATATGGCTTTGATTTCTTTATCTAAAAACTGCTTGTACATACCCTTTGACCATTTTTTCAGTTGGGGAATTGCTTGTGTTCTTATGAATTTGACTTAGTTCTCTATATACCTGAGAAATGAGACTTTGATCAGAAAAATTTGTTATAATTTTTTCCAGTTTTGTTTCCCTTCTAATCATGATTACATTGATTTTGTTTGTACAAACGCTTTAATATGGTCAAAATTATTCCTTTTATATCTTGTAATGTTTTCTGTCTCTTGTTTGGTCATAAATTCTTTCCTTTTCCATAAATCTGACAGGTAAAATATTTTATGTTCCCCTAATTTACTTATGGCATCACTCTTTATGTCTAAATCACAAACCCATTTTGACCTTGTCTTGGTACAGAGTGTGAGATGTTGGTCTATATGTAGTTTCTGCCATACTATTTTTCAGTTTTCCCAGCAGTTTTTGTCAATTAGTGAGTTTTATCCCAAAAGCTTGGATCTTGGGGCTTATCAAAAAATAAATTGATGAGGCCATTTACCCCTGTATATTTTGTATCTAATCTATTCAATTGATCTACCTTTCTATTTCTTAGCCAGTATCAAATTGTTTTGATGATTACTGCTTTATAGTACAATTTGAGATATAGTAAGACTAGGGCACTTTCCTTTATGTTTTTTTCCCATTGATACCCTTGATATTCCTGACCTTTTATTCTTCCAGATGTATTTTGTTATTATTTTTTTAATTCTAGAAAATAATTTTGGTAGTTTAATTGATATGGTGCTGAATAAGTAAGTTAATTTAGGGAGAATTGTCATTTTATTATATTAGCTTGGCCTACCCATGAGCTACTAATATTTTTCCAATATTTGTTCATTTGTCAGTTGGGGAATGTATTCTCTTCTTATACATTTGGCTTAGATCTGCATATATTTGAAAAATGAGACCTTTATCAGAGAAATTTGTTATAAAAATTTCCCAGTTTGTTGATTCCCTTCTAATCTTGGTTATGTTGGCTTGTTTTTACAAAACCTTTTTTAATTTAATGTAACTAAAAGTATCAATTTTATTTTTCATAATATTTTCTATGCCTGCTTTGGTTATAAATTCTTTCCTGATCTCCAAGTCCTACAGGCAAACTTTTCCATGTTCCCCTAATTTGTGTTGTCACCCTTTATTTCTAGATCAAGTACTCATTTTGACTTTATCTTGGTGTATGTTGAGATATTGCTCTATGACTAATTCTGCCATACTGTTTTCTAGTTTTCTTAGCAATTTTTGTCTAATAGTAGTTCTTTCCCCAAAATCTTGGATCTTTGAGTTTACCGAAAACTAATTTGCTATATTCATTAACTGCTATGTGTTAGTTACCTAATCTATTTCATTGATCCATTACTCTGTTTCTTAGCCAATATTATATTATTTTTTTTAAACACTTAACTTCTGTGTATTGGTTCCTTGATGGAAGAGTGGTAAGGATGGGCAATGGGGATCAAGTGACTTGCCCAGGGTCACACAGCTGGGAAGTGTCTGAGGCTGGATCTGAACCTAGGACCTCCCGTCTCTAGGCCTGACTCTCAATCCACTGAGCTACCCAGCTGCCCCCAATATTATATTGTTTTGATGATTACTGCTTTATAGTATAGTTTGAAATCTGGTAAGACTAGGCTTCTTTCCTTCATACTCGGAGACTTTAGATGGCAATGGAAAACAGCAGATTTCAGTATCTCTTCTCATACGGTCAAGATTTAGTTATCTTCCAAAAAGCTTCTGTCTAGCCAGAAAATTCTTACCAAAGCAGCTGAAATGTTGATAGCTTCAAACAGAAGCTTTCTTTATCTGTTTCAGTCTTGTGGCTATGACTATGGTCAGTTTATTCCCCTGCTTCCTCTATCTTCTATTTCTTTTCTAGATTTTTCTTCTTTGGCTTCTCATAATTTTCCACTGTCTCAAATTAGAGATCCATAATGGTACATGATTCATATTTATCTTCTGAGGTAAAAATGACAAAATCTATTTTTCTTAAGGTATCAATCCAATAGTCCTCGGACCATTTCTACCCCACCCAAAGTCATTCAATTTATGTTTTTGTAATAACCTTTAAAAATATAAAAATAATAAAATGAAAAAAGGGCTTATGTATCACTATGCCCTAAACTAACCTTACCCCAGTCAGTGCTCTGCCTTCAAATAGGTCATCTTGATACATTAACCTACCTGGCAATTCTCTAGATACTCCTCCAAAGAGTCTGTGTCTCTGTTCAATATTTTATTTTATTTGTGTTTCTACACAAGTTTATTTTATCATTTTTTCTAAAGTAAATGTTCTTTCCCTCTCTTCTTCCTTCAGCAATCATACTATCCATATGCAAAATGGGCAATATGTAAAACTATCTTCCTAGGAAATAATTTATGATACTTTACTGATAAAATGATTTTGACCTTAAAAACCCAGGGAATTGCATAAGCTCAAAGAGAGTGGGGGCTTACCCATTTTAGCTATGGATCAAATTAGGACTGATCATAACAATTATGGTAATAAAGCAACATAATCAAATTGGAAAAGTCACTGCCACTCATCAAACTTCTATTTTGCATGTTGTGGGAAATGCATTTCCTTCCAAAGAAGATAACTTGGTTCCACCTTCATCAAGTAAGGAATTAGTCATGTCAGGAATTGACAAAGTAGGACATTATCATTCCATCATGATATCCACTATAACAATTGAGCTCCCGTAAAATAGTAGTTTGGTAACACCTCCACTTCCTTTTGGATGTTCCATGTGTTTGTATGTGTAAACAAGACAGCTTTAAGAAAACAGGCAATTCTGAGACTATTTTGCCGTAGTGACACACACTTTTAACTATTTGCCTTTATATTTCAATCACATCCTCAGTCATGTGGGAGAAGGGGATATTCTGTGTTGGTCCCCTATTAGAAACTAGTCTGTGTTTAGGTCTGGCCACTTCCCTCAATTCAAGAGGAAGAGACAAACTCAAGAACATAAATGATAGTTTTTAATCTCTTAGGCTATACAACTTCTGCTTTCTCACTGTCAACACTACTAGATGTATTGCTTATAATTTGGCCAATTACTTGGTAACTTGCTTCAAATGGCCCACACCAATATGTTAATGAAATTGAATTTTATGTTGCCATGTCTAATAAATTAGATGATCTTAAAGAAATGTTTCATTTTTATACTTCAGCTATCAGAATCATACTCTCTTGTGAAGCAAAATGGTAGAAAAATCTATCTGGTGTGAATTCTTGCCTTGAATCATAATTAGGGTTGAGGCCAATATTAGTTGAGTCCCATGGTGGGAAACTTTAATGGATGACACCATTTCGAAACCTGCTTTTTTTCCCCTGCATGTTTTACTACTTGTGTTGGCAATAGCATATGTAGTCGTGGAGCTGAGTTTGCTTTCTTTTTAGAAGATTAGATAAGTGCTTCCTTCTTTTTTTTTAAACTTCTTTTTTCTTTTTTAAGTGCTTCCTTCTTAAGAGTACTTCCTTCCTTTCCTCCCACCATGTTATGGCTATATCCCAAGTGAGCTTTACTTGTCTGCCATTTGTACCTGGTAGAAACATTTCTACTTATGCCAAGTTGCCAAGTTCTGACTGCTATTAATTCACTCTATAATTTTGGGAATTCCATTTAACTTATAAGCTTCAGTTTAAAGAAAATGAAGATGATGGACAAGGTGATCCCCTAAGGTCTCTTCCCAGCCTTAACTTTAAATGAAAATTGTATTTATGTTTCTGTAATGAAAATGTGAATGTGTACAGTCTGATGTCAAAAAGACTTCTTTAAATATTTGCAAGACTATATAGCATAGTGTATTAAAAGTACATACATATATTACTCCATGCATATACATTTTTCATTCAGAGGCAAAGTCATGATTATTCAAGAGATTTAAAATAACACGCCACCAATTTATTATTGCTACTTATAAAGTCTTTAGAAGGGGGCCTTGAACATTATGTTAGCATTGATGTGTCAATCTTTTAGTTGAAGGATGGCAGTCGGAATCCCAGAACAGCCTTAATTAACAGAAAATAATTAGCATCATTTCCCCAGAAGTGAATATGAGATTTTTTTTCCAACAGAATCCATTGATTGATAATTAAGAAGGAGTTGGTTGTAATAAAACTCCCAGTATTGCAATTTCTAATTGGCCTTTAAGGACATTTTTACAGTTACAGTTACTTTGTTCCAGGCGTTTTCTGCCTTTTGAAGAGTTTTAATAAGGAAACTGTTCTCTCCAAAGCAAAGGCACTAGCGAACATAAAGGAGACTAATATGAGGACACATTTATATGTGCTTTTAGGCCTGAGTGTCAGTTGGTGCTTTTGGTTGTGTGTCTTTTTTTAAGGTAATATGGGCCATTGTCTCTCTCCAGGAATTAGCCTGGTGGACCCGTTTATTGGAGGCACATTTTCTGTAGTTATTTAGTATCCTTTACATTCAATAGCTCTTTTTTTGTTGTTAAAGGAGATCCTTCTTCGAAGTTTTCTATCAAGATTTTTTCTTTATTTTCTCTTTTTATTTAAGAAAATCTTGATTAGCTCCATAATCTACATAAATTAGTCTTCCTTTATCCCCTGCTACCACCCCCCTTAACACAAAATAATATTGAAACTTGCACACTCAAAAAGACTAAAAGTAATTGCAATTTATTTGGGTGACTTTTTCTATGAGTGTCATTTTATTTTCCCCAAAGAATTTAAGTTGCTTAATGTCAGAGACTTTTATTTTTGTCTTTGCCTTCTCAGTGCTTAGCATAATGCCTTATATATAGTACTTACTTTGAAATATTAAAAATATTGTCAAATAATTGCATAAGAGCTTTGAGGTTTGTACAACACTGCATATATAAATGAATATGAACCTTACCTCAACCCTAAAATAAATACTACAGATATTATAATGCATTTCCTATAGCTGAGGAAGCTGAGTGTGAAAGAAGTTAAATAATTTTCCAACTAGTAAATATCTGAGGCTGAATCTGAGCCCATGTCTTCCTGATTCTAGAGTTCTATTCTGCCTTTCACATAACCATGTTCACATCTTTCTTTCTTAACTCCATAATTCTAAAAAAATTTTGTTTAAAAGAATTTTAATCCCTTACCTCCCACCTTAGAATCAATATTGTGTATTGGTTCCAAAGTAAGGTCTTGTGGTAAGTGGTAAGGTCTAGGCAATGGGGATTGAGGGTCACGCCCAGGGTCACGCAACTAGGAAGTATATGTGGGCAGTTTTGAAATCAGGACTTTCTGTCTAGACTGACTCTCAATCCACTGAGCCATCTATCTGTTCTCTATTTTTTTCTTAATCCATAGATGTGGAGGGAGAATTGGACATTTGGGTATTGGTTTGTTTCTTGAAATTTGATCCAAAAATAATCTTATCTGATTAAGTGTGAAAACAGCCCTTTTCTAGTTTTTTCCCTTCACATTTGCAAAATGGTATAATTGGAAGAGTACTGTATTTTGTTTGAGCAGACACAATGTCGAGAAGTGGTGCTGTAAGTCATATGAGCATGATTATGTCACAACAAGATTTTGGGGCTTAGTGTCTTCCTCTGTAAAATGAAGGCATTGGATTAGATGACTTTTGAATTCCTTTCCAGCATATTATTAAGTAATGATATTTCTTAATTTTCTCATTAGAAACTATTTTATTTCTCACCAAAATGTACATGTATGTGTGTATGTATATGTATTTATACATGTGTGTAATAGTTATAATTTGCATATATGTATTTATATAAACATTTATGCATAAGCACAAATATCTAATATATACACACACATATATATGTCAAGGTGGGGGCTAGACACAGAGACACAGAGACAGAGACAGAAAAAGAGAGAGAGACAGAAAGGGGAGAGAACATACTGATATGCCTAGAAAATGAAGTCCCATCCAAAATATAGTTCCAAGGCATTTGCACAACAGATATCCAGGAAGAGTTGCTTGTGTGAACTAATTAGGATATATTGAAGGCAGCAAACCAAAAGCAAAATGAATACTGACCATAGGTTATTTTACTGATTTCAGAAAACAGTAATAACTACTTTGGAGGCAGCAGCTCCAAAGAAAAGTTGTGCTTTTGACGCTTTATTTGAAGATTTATCCATCAATAAATTACCATGTAGAGTCTATCAGATGTTCCATTTAAGAGAAAAAAAAGCAGACCAGGAATTTAAAAATATTTATCAAAGGAAAAATATAAATATTGATAAACATCCAGGATTTCCTTTGTATTTTTGAGCAAATTTTATCACTTCACATAAATAATTATAAACCTTTACTAAAGTCTGGATGAGTATGAACTAAAGGTATTATAGATAATAAATTGAATGTAGCTCAAGCTTAATATTTTATTTATTTTTATAAGGAAATACTAATGACAATATAAATTAAATGCTTTACATCTGTGTCACTTTTGGCATGGGACCATCTCTCTGGGGTCTAGTTCCCTAATTTATAAAATGAGGAGCTTGGGCTAGATGCCTTTTAAGATCCCTTTCAGTTTTCACATTGTATGAGTCTATGAAATTTTAAAATTCATGTTTTAAAATATGTAAACATTTCCACCCAACTTGGGAAATGGTAATGTAATACTGCCTGAGTAAGAAAATTCAAGGTTACAGTTTTACATATAAATATTTGTCAAGCTGAATTTGTTGAATTACTATTGAAACTCATTGATTAAAATGTTGAAGATAATAGAAATAAACTCATTTGATTATAAATTTCCTTGGTTTTAATGGAATTATGTTTGGATTGCTCCACTAAAATCCTACTCTCATATTTCATTGTAGTGTAGAGATGATGTGCTTTGTAAATCTTAGCACATTATATAAATGCTAACTATTATTACTATTAATAGTGGTACCAATAAGGTTGATGATGATAAAGGTGCTGCCAGCACACCATAAACTCTGCCTAGTCTTATGTCAAGATGGAAGACTTTAAGAATAGAATCATAGTATCATAAGATTAAAGATTTAGAAGGCACCTCAGAGCCCATCTAGTCCAATCCTCTTATCTTATAGATGAAGAAACTGAGGAGTCTTAGAGAGGATATGCAATTTGCCCAAAATCATACAGTCAATAAGTAAGAGAGAGAATCTGAGCCCAGGTTTTCTGAGCCCACTACTGATGCCTTTTCTACTGTACCATATTGTGATATATTGTAATATTTCTATTATCTAAGGAATAGCCTCACCTAATTTATAGAGGCATGTGACCAAGTTGAAAATAAGGAAGTGAAACTTCTTGTAGTCCTAAAGTAGATTTGCATCATAATGGGGCTCTAAAAACTGGAGAGAGAAAGATGGGTATTATACTGTGGTTAAACCCTTTTCTTATCCATTTGTAATACCTGGATTTAGAAGACAATTGCTTTTCTGGTTTACCATGTGCCCTATCAATATGTAATCTTCCCCCAAACCCCAAAAAAGGTGTTAGGATACAATAGAGTGTAAAAATATAATCTGCCAAATCTGCCACTTTCATATATGTTGTTGTTGTTGATGATGATGACGATGACGACACCACCCATGAACTTTTAGCTCACTCCATTTCTTTGGTTTTCATTAAAGTGTGGTCCTTGTTTTTACAGGAGTGAAGCCAGATGTCCACTTGTCTTCCTTTAAGTCCTAACTTCATTTTTTCTAAGTAAAGCTCCATAAGCATCTCTAAGGCTTTAAAAAGTTAAAGAATTTAACTGAATAAATAAACACACTTCAGGATACTGACTTTTTTCTCTGCCGAATAACAAGGTAGTTCTCCATCTTGGCCTCTCACTTTTTTTTCCCTTTTATTCTTTGGAATCAGTGACAGTGTCTGCTGTCTCAAATGTCTAAGATCATGTAATCATTATGTGCTTGGATATGTGCTTTTACACCACTTCATCCAGGAGCTCATACACCTACCTTGAGCATGAACAAAGGAGCCAGTCTGTTGTAAGAGTTCCAAACAGTGCTGCTGGCAAGAAGATTCTCAAATAACTGAGATTCCCCTGGGAAAAGAAATAGACTGGCATGTAGAGCTCTCCATAGCTATTCTTTTCTTCTCTTTGTGTTTGTTTGTTTGTATTGTCTTTGATGTCCACCTGAAAGCATGAATCTCAAACATGTTAAATCCATTAGGAGAAATTATTATTTTTTTTCTTACAGCAAAATAAAAAGGAATAGCTTTCTTGTCCGTGATGCCATCAAACATCAGTCAGAGCATTTGGTGCAATCCATCTATTACAAACCAATTTTATAGCTATATAATGAGATCTAATTGCTACTTTATTAGTCTGGCTAATATTAAAAGTGTCAGTAATTGCTTTGCATTCAAGTTGGTTTTCCTATTTAAATTGTGCTTCCAATACATTATCATTAACTTATATATTTATTTTAGTTAATAGATTTTTCCCTTGTCCATATTTATGGGATTTTCTCTTGCCAGAAAATTTAGAACCAGGCAGATGTGAAGATGTATAAGGGATGAATATTTTGCAATGATTTTATTCCTAGTGGATTACATAAGGCTTTTTTTAAACCCTTACCTTCCATATTAGAATCAATAGTATGTATTGGTTCTAAGGCAGAAGAATGATAAGGACTGAGCGATGGGGATTAAATGACTTGCCCAGGGTCACACAGCTGGGAAGTATCTGAGGCCAGATTTGAACCCAGGACCTCCCATCTCTAGGCTTGGCTCTCAATCCACTGAGCTACCCAGCTGCCTCCTAGATAAGATTTTGGAGTGATATAAACTCAGTATAATTTTTGCATGTTTTGCATTTGAGTCCCAACTTCACGCAATTCTACAACAAAGAAATGGGCTAGATTACCTGGTAGATTTCATTCTAACGCCCCATCATTTATAAGCATAACTGGGCCAAATATGTTGGCAATTCAGTTATTTGGGGCATCTTGACTAAAATAAAAAAGATCGAATTAGCATCCAGGGATCTAATTCATTCCTTAGTGCTTAACAATATTGAGGGTCAAAAAAATTCATGGAAAATTTCCCTATAATTGATTCTGATATACAGAAAGCCCCAAACCAAGTGATTTGACCTATTTTCTTTGGTCTATACCCTAATGCTTTAGGAAAGTAGCCTGGGATGCAATGTTGGCATAATACAGTCACTTCTAAATGTTTATATTAATTCTATAGAACCAAGACCTTGGCATTCTTGGGAAGTAGAAGGTAAGATAAGAAGAAAAGTGCCGGTTTCTCCAATCTATATGGAGAAACTCTTAAACTTTAACTAATTCTTTAACTTTATTAATAGAAGTCTTAGTTCTAATTAATCCATTTAGCCTTTCGAATATAACACTTTGTTTTATGATCATTTTTTTAAAAGTGGCTAATTTTGATTAATTCTTAAGTGTGAAAACACACTTTAAGATTGGTTGGTATTTGATTTTGACAAACAAAATGGTGACCAATACAAAATTCACATGCTATATTCTTAGTATTATTGAATGACAGAAAGCCTTCTGTTAAAGCAGTTCAATCTAAGACTAATACAAAAAATATTCACATGTTACTTTTGCTGGACAAAACTTCATCTTTCTGTCTGAGTATGGTGGAGATTGTGGGATTAGATGTACAGAATTAAGAGTCTCAACACTGGAAACTCAGTTTATCCTTTTTATACACAGCTATCAAGATCAATATCCTCTCTCACTTCATTTCCCCCCAAATTGTGGTAAAAACATAAATATGAACTATTTACATTATCTTTTTTCTTCATTTTGTTTATTCTTTTTCCTGTCTCTCCTGAGTCATTACCACTGAAACGTGATGGAAATAAACAACAAAGTTTAAAACTTAAAATCTACCATCCAAGTTAATTACGTTCAGTCAGCCTCAATTGCATCATCTGATGATACATCAAACTCATCTTTATCATCAGAGCAAATACTGAAAAAGAAGATTCAGTTTTGAAGACTAGGCAGCTTCATTTAGGATTTCCAAAAGAGACACTTCCAGGCCCTTCTTCTTTCCCTTTTCTACCTCTACTACTCCTAACTCCCCATTTTACAGATTGTGATGCTGATAACTTGCTAAAAATCATTTAGCTACTGAATTTTGAGAGATATTTTGTATACTACCAGTGTTGCAAAATATATATATATATATTAATATAGGGAGATTTATTTTATCAGAAAATATTTTGACTTTTTATTAACTAGATATGCATATAAACTTGTATGTATATGTATAATAAATTGCACAGTAATTCCATATTATATTTATAAGATAACATGTGTCAATATTATGATTAATATATTTGTTATTGGTTATTTCTCCAATATCAAGAAAGCTTGATCTTTGAGACCCCTTAAATATATTGTATGTGCATTGGAAAATGACCTACACCAGAAATGAAGATTTATATCAGCCTATATTGAAATTGTTTAGCTTTACAAGTTAGGTGCAAGGCTTTACTGCCCTGACGGCATTAAGGTCAGCCACAGTGAACTGGACTGGAAGCATATTTCCATTCGCCATAATTCTCTGTGCTTGAATAGAAACACCTACTGCCTGCTTGAAATAACACATTATAGTACTTCTTGTGAAAATACCCAAGAAGTAGTCAGATTATATGCTAGTTCAAAAAGACACCATTATATGAGGAAAATCAATTCATTTTGCCCTGCTGTGACTCAGTTCCTCTATTTATTAAAATGCATGTTAGGCTGTATGGTTTCTTTTTACCCTACTAAATAATAATCTCTCTCAGAAGAGGGATCTCAGGGAAAACCTTTGAGAGGCGAGAGGATCATCATCTATCTTTCTAAAACTCCAGTTTGAGAGCATTTTGTCTCACTCAACAGATCTGCAGCAAAGGCATAGGGCCCTGTGATGCAGACAGAGAGAAGCCAATGACTGCTAGAAGAGATAAGGCATGCAATGAGGTGAACTTGGGAAAGCATAGAGAAGCCTAAGACTTAGTAACAGAGATACAAAGAGTGGACTACAATTTCTTGTTTTGCACCCTCTGCATTTATCAGTTTATTTTCCTGACAGATTTTAACCTAAAGCAAACCCCAAATTAGAGTCAGGATTTTTAGCTTCTAAGACATCTTTGGGGACCAAATAAAGAGTGAGGAGAGAGGCAGCTCAGCTTTGGAAGCGACCCACAATTTCCTTGGACCAGACTCAGTCTTTAGAGCTCAATGGCATTGAGGAAGTCTTTCTTGTCAGAACATTGGAGGTATCAGGATGAAGATGGATGGCTGACAGGGGGTGTGGCATGCAGCAGGTTGTGCTGGATTCAGTTCATGTGCATGAAGTAGAAATGTAAGTGGAACCCACTGCCATAGGAAACATAGTGCTGAGACTCATCATAGTTGGGTTTGACTTAGTGTTGAATCCATGGGGATACTTAAGAGGGAAAGAACATAAAGGCAGAAAAGAAGAGTGCCTAGGTCAGAGCCTTTGGAAATTTTCATGGTAGAAGGAAATCAATAAATCAGGGGAGGAATACAAGAATAAATCTAATTAAAATGTATTCCTCTGTCAGAGCCTAACACCTGGTTCTGCAGGTCAATGTTAATAAAATGTATTTTAATTTTGTTGAATTTATCTTAGGTCAATTTGTACATTTATTTAGAAATATCCTGATTTACTTCTAGCCAGATTCTTAGATGAAAAAAACTATATTGTCTCTCAGTGTATCAAATTTCTCTTCATCTTTAGTACTCTTTTTTATCTCCATAGAGACTAATTGTAGGAAAGAAGAATAAGTCAGGGCAAAAAAAATATATTGACATTTGGAAATACTTGCCTTGAATGAAATAGTTCATAGGCATGGCTGATATAGAAAATCATGAATTTATAATCATATATTCTGCATAGGAAGGGTCTTTAGAGGGCTGGTAGTCCTACCCTCTCATTCTTCTGATTAAGAATTGAAGTTCAGAGATGTTTGGTTACTTGCCCGTGGATAGATTCATGATAAATGGCAAGATTTGGGCCCAGTCTTCTGAATCCAAGTCTAGTAAGTTTTCCATAACACCATGTCGATGGACTCCACTGGTAGGGATCTTAATGGCCATCTAGTCTAACCTCCTAATTTCACAGACTAGGAAATTGAGATGGATAGAAGTTAAATGACATATAGGATCACAAAAGTAATAAGCAGTGCTGTGGTGTGAATCTAATTTGCTACAAATGCAACACATTTGTAAAAAGAGTAGTGAATAGCCCAGGTTATAGAATGATTTGTCTTTCCTATCTATGCATTAAGAGAAAAGAGTCATTGTGTGGAAAGCAATAGGAGTATTTGAGAATTTTTCAGAAAGTGGAAGATTATAATTGTTCAAAGCAGCAGTCAGGCTACTAGCCTTGGTACTGATAAGAGTAGTCAAGCTTCCAAACAGGCTGCTGCTGGCCATGGTGCTGACTGGGCTATTTACCCTAGTGCTAGCAGGTAAATAAACTGGCTGAACACCCCTCCTTCCTTCCCCCCCGACTCAGCAATCCCCAACCTCAAGCTCCCCCACCCCATGATGCCTTCACCAAAAGCTAAAGTTGATATATCTTTGAAGATGAAGTAGTGGATCTGCTCTGAAATATAGAAAAGGAAGGTACAGAGTGGAATTGAATATGGCTACCCTACCCTTTGCTGATTATCTAAACTAGTTCACCTTCATTGTGTTGTGATTTAAGACCTGAGAATTCTGAATACATATTCAGAGAAATAAAAAATGTCAGTGATAACAACAGTAACAATAAAAATAGCATACTTCACACTTATATGGTGCTTCATGCTTTGAAAGCACTTTACATACATTATATCAGTTGGTCCTTATAATGATTTTTTAGTTAAAGAAAAAGCACTATATCATTTTACAGATTATAATACTGCAGCCAAGAGAAACAAAGCAACTTGTCCAATTAGTGATAGGACCTGACTTTAAATCTAGTATTCTTTTCTCCACACCACAACTGCCCTTACAGAGTTTGGTTATATGAAACTTCTTTTCTTCTGTATCTATAAGTATGTATGTATGTATGTATGTATTCCTCCTTTCATGATACATGATATATATCTATAGAGAAATGGATATCTATCTATAGACATATAAATATTCATCTTTTGTGATTGCCTTCATCAGTTTATTCTCCTTTAACCTGGCATTCTAGATCCTCCACAATCTAGTCCCTGACTGGCTTTCCAAATTTGTCATTCTCTGTTCTTATACTTTTCCCAACTTTCCAGAATAAACTCTCCTCCAACTGTACTGACTTTTTCACTGTTTCCTGAAGCTGACTTTTGTATCCTCATCCCGCATCATCTTCACCTGGAGTGATTTCCCTTCTCCTCTCTATAGTGTTGGGAATAATAGTAACAATAATCTTTGTTTAACCACTTTATTATAAACTCATTGAGGACAGGAAATAAGGCTCATATGTCTTTTTTACACATACTCCCAATCACTTAACAGAGTTACTTGCACATAATAGATACTCAATTTGTGAATTGATTAATTTTGCTGATTGGTGGAAGGCCCTACTCAATCTTAATGCTGCTCTGAGTAAAATGGAGCTTTCTAATTTTCTCAGTGGAAAATACAGTTATAGCTTGCATCAGTAGCTCCTATTTACAATTTACATGTTTCTCCCCTTCTCTCTTTTCATTTTTCCACAGTAATACATTTTAAAATGCTGTAGTCATTTATCTTCTGGATGGAGATTTCATATTTGTGCATATCTCACATTTCTCCTGTGTACATTCATTTTTTGTTCCAAGCTCTTCCATCTGATTTACTAGATAATTTCCAACATTATAGGGTCATAACATATTTTTCTGCTCTGTGTCTTTAAAGAGGGTACCAAAAGAAGAGGTCTTTCAGAGAAATTAGGTAGGCTGGCAATAAATATTATAGACATCATAAAGAACAGGGCAATTCAAGTCCCAAAAGTTCATGTACTAAATGGTTGTGAAATATCCAGGGGAATCTAATATCTGTGAGAACCAATTTCTTTTGATTGCCTGTTAGTTTTTCAAGGCATAGGGCATGACATCAAATCTAGGATAAAAGAAGCAAACTTGTGCATGTGTAGTGATTGGAGAAAAGAACTAGGAGGCCAAACTCACTGGGTTTATTCCCTTACCCACTCCTGTGTTAGTGAGAGTATTTAGGAATAGCCCCAGGGACCAGCAGAAAATATATCTCTCTTATGACAGCTACCTTCCTTTGCCTGTTTATTTACCTATAAAATTGGCAAAGAATGCTACCACATATCTAAGATGATCCTTTACCCTATGTTACCACAAGACCTGTATTGTCACTCCCTTCATCAGCATCTCTTTCCCAGTTTACCTCTCTTGCTCTGGAAAGACATTAGTTATTTTATTAGCTTGACTCATTGGTAGAATACTTTAACTCTCTATTATATTTTGTACTTTAATTATATCTCCCTTTGTTTTCTCCACTATAGCCTCTATCACTCATATCTCTGATGAAGAGGTTGTTCTGCTTGTTGTGTAAAACCCTCCACATTCAATGGGCCCTATGCTTCTGGTCTTGTTCTTTAGTGGTAGATTACTTCTTCTACTATCAGTCCTTTATTCATTCTCTCTCTCTCTCTCTCTCTCTCTCTCTCCTCTCTCTCTCTCCAAAGGATTTGTGAACCTTTATATCTAATTCTAGTCTCTTTACTAAACTACAATCCTACATGGCCAACTGACTTTAGGACATCATGAATTGCATGTCTGATAGACATATTTAACTTAACATATCTAAAATGAAACTCATCTTACATCCCCTAAAATCTACACTTTCCAATTTTTCCTGTAACTGTAGGAAGAAACACCATCTTCCAGGCGATGTAGTCTCAAAATCTTGATGCTTTCCTCAACTTCTCACTTGGACTTTGTGTACTTCCACTCTGTGAATTCTATCATCCATCCAAAATATCTTCCTTACTGTTAATTTCACTGTACCCTCCATCCCCAATGTATGAGCCTTGGTAGTAGCAGGCCTTCATGCCTGGAATCCTCTACTTCCTTATCTCTACCTTTTTGTTTCCTGAGTCTTTCTTCAAAATTCATCTCAAATTATGTCTAGTATTGGAGCTCTTTCCCATTCTCCCCTCCTCTCCTCTCACCATTGTCTTTCCTCTGAGATCATTTTCCATATAGTCTGTAGAAATATTAAATATTCATAGTTACTATATGTTTTCTCTGTCATTAGAATATGAATTTCTTGTGGACAGAGAGTATTTTTTACTTTTCCTTATATAAAATCCTCTATTTAGTATTCAAAACCTTTCATGAACTTTCCACCTGTCTTCCAATCTCTTGACACCTTACTTTCCATCATATGCTCCTTAGACTTTTGACACTGGCCTCCTTAATGTTCCTTGAATAGGAAACTCCATCTTCCAACTCTAGGCATTTTACTTGGCTGTTTCCCATGCCTGGAATTCTTTCCCTTTTCAAATATACCTCCAGGATTCCCTGAATTCCTTCAAGCCCCAGGTAAAATCACATTTTTATGGGAAATATTTCTTGATCATTTTTAATTCTAATGCCTTCCTCTGTTTATTCTAATTTGCCATGTATATAGCTTACTTATAGATAACAATTTGCATAAATCTCCCCTTTTAGGCAAAGTTCCTAGAGATCAGGGATTGTATTTTCCCTTCCTTTATAATCCCAGAATATAACAAAGTTCTTGACACATAGTAGATGCTTAATACTGACAAATTTACTGATTTTGTATCCCTAGGACTTAGCATAATACCCAGTGTTTATTAAACATGCTTAATAATTTCTTACTTCTTTCTTCTTGTTTATTACTAAAACATTGTTCTGTAACAAACTGACCTAGGAGGATGTTTAGATTAACTTATAAGTGATCATCAGAGTAGGACGAGCAAACATAATAAAAATGACCATCCTACACAAATTAATTTACTTATTTAGTGCTATACCTATCAAACTACCAAAAAACTTTTTTACTGAATTAGGAAAAAAAAATTTAACAAAGTTCATTTGGAAGAACAAAAGGCCAAGAATATCAAGGGAAATAATATAAAAGAATATGAAGGAAGGTGGCCTACCAGTACCATATCTTAAACTGTACAATAAAGCAATAGTCAAAAAACAATATGGTACTGGCTAAGAGACAGAAGGGAGGATCAGTGGAATAGAGTTGGGGTAAGCAACCTCAGAGAGACAGTCTATGATAAACCCAAAAGACCCAGCTTTGAGGACAAAACCCCACTATTTGACAAAAACTTCTGGGAAAGTTGGAAAACAATATGGGAGAGATTAGTTTAGATCAACATCTTACACCCTATACCAAGATAAATTCAGAATGGGTGAATGACTTGAATATAAAGAAGGAAACTATAAGTAAATTAGGTGGGCACAGAATAGTATACTTGTCAGATCTCTGAGAAAGGAAAGATTTTAAAACCAAGAAAGAGTTAGAAAAAAATTACAAAATGTAAAATAAATAATTTTGATCACATTAAATTAAAAAGGTTTTGTACAAAAAAAAACAATGCTACAAAAATTAGAAGGGAAGCAACAAATTGGGAAAAAATCTCTATAACAAAAAACTCTGATAAAGGTCTAATAACTCAAATATATAAGGAACTAAATCAATTGTACAAAAAATCAAGCCACTTCCCAATTGATAAATGGGCAAGGGACATGAATAGGCAATTTTCAGATAAAGAAATCAAAACTATAAACAAATACAAAAAGTGTTCTAAATCTCTTATAACTAAAGAAATGCAAATCGAAACAACTCTCAGGTACCACCTCACACCTAGCAGATTAGCTAACATGATGGCAAAGGGAAGTGGTGAATGTTGGAGGGGATGTGACAAAATTGAGACATTAATGCATTGCTGGTGGAGTTGCAAATTGATCCAACCATTCTGGATGGCAATTTGTAACTATGCCCAAAGGACTTTTTTTTAACATGTATTAATATTTATTTTTTAGAAAAGTTAACATGGTTACATCATTCATGCTCTTACTTTCACCTTCACCCCCAGAGCTCCCCCCACCCATGGCTGATGTGTATTTCCACTGGTTTTAACATGTGTCATTGATCAAGACCTATTTCCAAATTGTTGATTGGTGTGGTAGTTTCGTGTCTACATCCCCAATCATGTCTGCCTCAAGTCATGTGTTGAAGCAGTTGTTTTTCTTCTGTTTCCAATCCTGTAGTTCTTCATCTGAATGTGGTTAGCGTTCTTTTCCATAAGTCCCTCAGAATTGTCCTGGGTCATTGCATTGCTGCTAGTACAGAAGTCCATTACATTCGATTTTACCACAGTGTGTTGGTCTCTGTGTACAATGTTCTTCTGGCTCTGCTCTTTTTGCTCTGCATCAATTCCTGGAGGTCTTTCCAGTTCACATGGAATTCCTCCAGTTTATTATTCCTTTGAGCACAATAGTATTCCATCACCAGCATATACCACAATTTGTTCAGCCATTCCCCAAATGAAGCACATACCCTGATTTTCCAGTTTTTTGCCACCATAAAAAAGCGCGGCTATAAATATTTTCGTACAAGTCTGTTTATCTATTATCTCTTTGGGGGTACAAACCCAACAATGGTATGGCTGGCTCAAAGGGCAGGCAATCTTTTATAACCCTTTGAGCATAGTTCCAAATTGCCATCCAGAATGGTTGGATCATTTCACAAATCCACCAGCAATGCATTAATGTCCCAGTTTTGCCACATCCCCTCCAGCATTCATTACTCTCCCCTTCTTTCATTTTAGCCAATCTGCAGGTGTGAGGTGATACCTCAGAGTTGTTTTGATTTGCATTTCTCTAATTATTTGAGATTTTAGAAAACCTTCTCATGTGCTTATTGATACTTTTGATTTCTTTATCTGAAAATTGCCTATTCATGTTTCTTGCCCATTTATCAATTGGGGAATGGCTTGATTTTTTTTATACAATTGGTTTAACTCCTTGTATATTTGAGTAATTAGACCCCTGTCAGAGTTTTTTGTTATAAAGATTTTTTCCCAATTTGTTGTTTCCCTTCTGATTTTGGCTACATTGTTTTTGTTTGTATAAAAGCTTTTTAGTTTGATTTAATCAAAATAATTTATTTTACATTTTGTAATTTTCTCTAACTCTTGCTTGGTTTTAAAATCTTTCCTTTCCAAGAGATCTGACAAGTAAACTATTCTATGTTTACTTAACTTATTTATAGTTTCCGTCTTTATATTCAAGTCATTCACCCATTCTGAATTTATCTTGGTGTAGGGTGTGAGACGTTGATGTAAACCTAATCTCTCCCATATTGTTTTCCAAATTTCCCAACAGTTTTTGTCAAATAGTAGATTTTTGTCCCAAAAGTTGGGCTCTTTGGGTTTATCATAAACTGTTTTTCTGATATCACTTAACCCAAGTCTATTCCATTGATCCTCCCTTCTGTGTCTTAGCCAGTACCATACCGTTTTGATGACCACTACTGCTTTATAGTACAGTTTAATATCTGGTACTGCTAAGCCACCTTCCTTCACATTTTTTTCATTATTTCCCTTGATATTCTTGATCTTTTGTTATTCCAAATGAAATTTGTTATAGTTTTTCCTAATTCAGTAAAAAAGTTTTTTGTTAGTTTGATAGGTATAGTGCTAAATAGGTATAATAATTTGGTTAGGATGGTCATTTTTATTATGTTAGCTCATCCTACTCATGAGCAATCAATGTTTTTCCAATTGTTTAGATCTAGTTTTATTTGTTTGGAAAGTGTGTTGTAGTTATTTCATATAATTGCTGTGTTTGTTTTGGTAGATAGATTCCCAAGTATTTTATATTGTCTAGGGTGATTTTAAATGGTGTTTCTCTTTCTACCTCTTGCTGTTGTGATGTGTTAGAAATATATAGAAATGCTGATGATTTATGTGCATTTATTTTGTATCCTGCAACTCTGCTAAAGTTGTTGATTATTTCTACAAGCTTCTTAGTTGATTCTCTAGGATTTTTTAAGTAGACCATCACATCATCTGCAAAGAGTGATAGCTTAGTCTCCTCATTGCCTATTTTGATACCTTCAATTTCTTTTTCTTCTCTAATTGCTACTGCTAGTGTTTCTAGTACAATGTTAAATAATAGAGGTGATAATGGGCATCCTTGTTTCACTCCTGATCTTATTGGAAAGGCTTCTATTTTATCCCCATTGCATATGATGCTTGTTGATGATTTTAGGTATATACTATTTATTATTTTTAGGAAAGGTCCTTCTATTCCTATACTTTCCAGGGTTTTCAATAGGAATGGGTGCTGTATTTTGTCAAAGGCTTTTTCAGCATCTATTGAGATAATCATGGATTTTTTGTTTGTTAGATTGTCTATATGGTCAGTTTTGTAGATGGTTTTCCTAATGTTGAACCATCCTTGCATTCCTGGTATAAATCCCACCTGATCATGGTGGATGATCCTCTTGATCACTTGCTGGAGTCTCTTTGCTAGTATTCTATTTAAAACTTTTGCATCTACGTTTATTAGGGAGATTGGTCTGTAGTTTTCTTTCTCTGTTTTTGATCTACCTGGCTTTGGAATCAGTACCATATTTGTGTCATAAAAGGAATTTGGTAGGACTCCTTCTTTGCTTATTATATCAAATAATTTGTATAGTGCCCAAAGGTCTTTAAAAGACTATCTGCCTTTTGATCCAGCCATACCACTTCTTGCTTTATACCCCAAAGAGATAATAAGGAAAAAGACTTGTTTACAAATATTTAAAGCCACACTCTTTGTGGTGGAAAAAAATTGGAAAATGAGGGAATATTCTTCGATTGGGGAATGGCTGAACAAATTGTGGTATCTGTTGGTGATGGAATACTTTTGTGCTCAAAGGAATAATGAACTGCAGGAATTCCATGTGTGAGGGGGTGAAGGGAGGGAGGAAGGAGAAAGGGATGAATGGAGAAAGGAGAGAGGAAGGTAGAGGAAGGGAAAGGAAGGTAGTGTCCCCAGCCCCAGCAGGGGGAAATTGACCAGTGCCCTTTGGGGCTCAAATAAAAGATCACAGAGCAACTTTAGGGTTTAGAATAGCTATGTTTTATTTAAATTAGAAAGGGGAAGGTCTAGGAAAAAGTAGGAGGTAGATAGAAAGGGGGAAAAGGCACCAAGAGAGAGAAATCAGGATCTGAGAGCCTCTGGGCTCTAGAGCAGAGAGAGACTCCAGGGTAGGGTGAGAAAAGGCACCAAACTTTCTCTTTTATACTTTCTCTGGCATCTCCCACAAAGGAAGTGGGAGGTGTCAAGGGAAGTTATAGCAGGGAGCCCTGGGAGTTGTAGTCCTCCAGGGCTTACAACAATTCCAAATAACACACATATGAACTGGAATGACCTCCAGGAATTGATGCAGAGTGAAAGGAGCAGATCGAGGAGAATGTTGTATACAGAGATTGATACACTATGGTACAATCGAACATAATGGACTTCTCTACTAGCAGCAGTGCAAGAACCCAGAGCAAAGCTGAGGGACTTATGAGAAAGAAAACTTAGCCACATTCAGAGGAAGAACTGTGGGAGGAGAAACACAGAAGAAAAACAGTTCCTTGAACACATGGGCTGATGAGGATATTATTGGGGATGTAGACACTAAATGATAACTCTAGTCCAACTATCAATTATATGGAATTAGGTCTTAATCAATGATACATGTAAAACCCAGTGGAATTGTACGTGGGCTACAGAGGGGTGGGGAGTGGGTTTGGGGGAGAGGGAAAGAACATGAAACATGTAATTATGGGAAAATATTCAAAATCTTAAAAAAGTGAACATGGATTCAAGCATGTCTCATTTGGATAAATAAATGAACAAAAACAGCAGTCTCTACTTATAGACCCTGGCACATAGAAGGTAGTGTTGAATTGAATTACTTAATTAAGTGATTACCCTATGATCAAGAGATATTTCAGTACTTTCTCACCATAGATATGCATGGTTTCATCCTTTAGAATAGTTATTTCACTAAAAATTATTTTAACTCTTCTACAATGATGCAAATATCCTTCTGATATTATCTTGTCCCTCTTCCTAATGATAATATTTGTCATCCTGATGATCAGCCTATTTGTATTAGCTAAATTTGTATTCAAATGAAGATGTACAGTGGTCACTGTGCCCTTATTCTGGACCTTTCCTGTTTGATAGAACTTGACAGGCTTGGCATTTATAGCACTTAAGGGCCCACAATTATATATGTATTGTAATGAGGCAATGAATGAATCACTAAATAATTATAGTCACAATTAGGATTTATATAACACTTTAAAGTTTATCCAAGCACTTTACAGATATTCTATTATTTTATCCTCACAATGATCCTGGGTAGTAGATGCAATTATTATCCCCATTATACAGATGTGGAAACAGGCTGACTGAAGATAAGCGACTCATACAGGGTCACATAATTAGGAAGTTTCTGAGACAAGTATTTAAACTCATGTTTTCCTGAACTCCAGGTCATTCTATCCACTATATCATTTAGCCTCTTCCTGAAAAATATGACCAATACAAGACTGAATCTTTGATTTCTTGAGTGTGGGAATTCCTTCCAACTGTCAACTTATGCACATCTGCCCATCTTTGGTAACTCTATTACCCATGTTCTCCTATATGTTCATCACAGGGGATCCAACTAATACGCTAGAGTCCTATCTAGCATTTCTTGGCACAATTGCTGCAAAGGATACTGGTTGTCTATATGTGATAGGGGAAATATACTAACCCTTGCTCCTTGCTTCAATGCAATTTAGGCTAGCTTTTTTCTTAAAAGATTATTTTTTTTAATCAAGACTTACTTGGCTTAAGGAACTAATGGATTAAGCTTTTCACATCACTTCCTGATTTTCTAAGTACAAAATTGCCAGGAGGAGCACCATGTGTTTTCTGATGCTTTATGGGCCATGAGTGGCAACAAAGGCAAGAGTGCTTCATCAGTTGAATCAACTGTAGTTGTCCTCAGTGTATATCCTTATTACATATCCTTCTGCTATAGCTAACAAATATTTTTTTAATTGTTGAACAAGTCATATCTTCTTTTCTAGGCATAAATTTCTTTTGTGAAATTCTTTGAATCTTTTTTCCCATGTAATTCTTTGTTTTTTAAGGTGATTCAGGACAGTTGGCATTACCCACAATATCCTTTTCTAATTGTCCTTGAGATGATCTACAAATTAATTATTTGAAGCCTCTGATGTTCTACTGACTCTTAAACATGCTCCATCACAGACAGGATATTGATTTTTTAAAAGATAGGATTTGTTTTAGGGAGAAGTTTGAAGATGTTAAAAGATCATTGCAATTTTCAGCCCAAAGAACTCAATATAGCAGGATAATTCAGAGCACTTTCAGTACGAGGAATAGAATTGTTCCCTCAGATTTCAAACTTCTTATGATGCTCATGATAATCATGTAGTGTTTAGAGCCAAAGGACCTCGGTTCAAATATCATTTCTGCTACTTACCACCTGTGTGGTTTTAGGTAAATCCCTTTATCTCTTAGAATTTTAATTTATTCATCTGTAAAATGGGGACATTAGAATGGATGAATTCTAAGTTTCCTTTCTCTTCTAAATTTACAATATAATGATCTTCTAGAAAATCATACTTATAATAACTCATTCATGGGGATGGAGAGGGGAAAATAAGTCAAAAACATCCATTAAGTTCCTGCTCCATGACAGGCATTATACTAAATGCTAGGGCTTCAAAAAGACAGTCCCTACCATTAAATGGAAGTAATGAAGGAAATAAAAAGTAAACAAATATGTAGAATCAAGTTACATATATAAAGGACAAATAGGTAATAATTGAAAAAGAGGGTAGATATTAGAATTAATAGGGGTTTTGATGGTTTCCTGTAAGATGAGATTTTAGTTGGAACTTGAAGGAATCTGGGAAAGTTAGTAGGCAGACATGAGGAGGGAGAGTGTCCCAGGCATGGGAGACAGAGAAAATGCTAAGAATTGAGAGATGTGTCTTCTTAGTGGAACATTCATAAGGTTGGTGTCATAGGATTTAAGAGGAGGCAGCCAAGAGAGTAAGGTATAACAAAGACGGCAAAATTTGTGGATGAGGTACTAGATCATAATGGATATTAAATGCCAAGCAGAAGATTTTGTATTTTTATCATAGAGATGATAAGGAGCTACTGGTGTTTGGGGAGAAGTAGGAGGTAATATGTTTGGACTAGTATTTTAGGAAAAATCATTTTGGTAGCTGAATAAAGAATAAATTGGAGTGAAGAGAGCTTCACCAGAAGCTATCGCAGAAGTATTAAGTACAAAGTAATAAGATACTATAACAGGTTTGTAGTAAAATCAGATGAGAGAAGGGAATATTTTTGAGAGATATTATAAAGGTAAAATTAACAGATTACAATGGAGGGTGAGAGGTAGTCAGGAGTCAAGGATGACTTCTAGGTTGTGAGCATGAGGGACTGGGAGAATGTTGGTGCCCTTTGTAATAATAGGGGAAATGGGAATGTAGCAATCCAGGTATACATTAATTGTGATATTATTTTAAGAAGTATTCAAAAAAAACTTAACTCTTATACTGCTAATGATTGATCTCTGTAATCTTGAGTCAAATTGAATGTTGACCTTGCCAAATCCCTAGCCCTTCCCTAAGGCTACACCCCAGAAGAGAGTCAGTTATCTCAGTCTCCTTACTTTTCCTTCAATGATCAATTAACATAGGTATCAAACATCAGTAGATGCCTTAGGCCATATCCACCCTGGATCCTGATCTTAGCTCTACTTATTGTTTCAGATTTTGGTAGTTTGCATTTTATGATGATTACCTCATAATGTTAATGTATCAGGCCACTGGCCTCTCCCCTTCCCCCCATACTGTTGTAACCCCAATAAAAGTGACAAGACATCAGTTGGCAAGAGAGCTCTCAACCATCAGAGCTCCTAACCATGAAGCTCTTGACCATCAGAGCTTACTTGCTGTCTGTCTACCTTATGCCAAAACTTTCTGTGTCTGTGTATCTTTATTCTCGCCTTATGTTCTCTTTCCATTAATCCTTAACCCGTAGCCCATTTTCACTCAGTCCTTGGTTCCCCTTTCTGAGTGTCCAACCCACTAGGAATCTTCGTGGAGTCGGTGGACGGCTTCAGGGAATGTAGAGTTTAGGGGAAAAGGTATTGAGTTCCCTTTTGGGCATGTTGAGTTTCACATGCCACTTACTACCTGTGGGTCTGAAAGGCAGTTGAAGATGGAAGATTAGAAGTCAGCGGAGAGACTGATATAGGAAAGGTATATCTGAGAATTATCAGTGTAGATATAGTAATAAAAGTTTTGTGACCCAAACACTTCAGTATTTTCAAATAGTCGTATTTAATATAAATTCAAGATTGTGACTATAAGCATAAAAGTTAATATGATTAAAAAGAAATATCAAGAATTCATGTTGCTATCTAGATAAAAAAAATCCTTTTGAAACTTATCTAGAGGTTAGACAAAGAAAGGGGGAATTTCCATTACATGATATGTGGGGAAAATATTTTTGTGTATGATTTGTATGTGCGTGTGTATCTGAGTTTCAGGACATTTGATATTTGGTTAGACCTAATTTTAGCTATGGAGTAAAACCATATTGAGAGAGTTGACCTTCTCATCTTAAAGGTGATGATTGCTTAACAAATCACAGATTTTTAACCTGGGGCCACATGCCAGGTTGGGGGAAGGATTTAAACAACTGTGTCCAGTAATTCAATTGGCTCCATTAGCTGACTTATTTTGTATTATGAGGATTCTTGTTTTAAGCTTAGTTCTTGATACATTTGATTTAATGCAATTTTTTTCTTTGTTGTTTCCTCTGTTTTTCATGTTTTTCAGAGGAAATGTTTGCTGGCCAGAGTCACCTTTTTCCCACCCTTTGAAAATGAAAGTCTAGATTGGAAGTGACTAAAATAGACTTTACCTGGGTGATGAATAGGAATAGTCAGTTAAGATGAGCTAAAGACAGAATACAAGGAAGGGTACTCCATAAAGCCCTCCTTTGAACACCTTTAGACACAAGTAACTATTGTCCTCTTAAGGAAATCTATTCTATTTTAGACCCCATAACTCTAAATCTTAGAAAGACTTTCCTTATACTGAGCCAATATTTGCCTCTCATTGCTCCTAATTCTGCCCTCAGGGATATTGCAGAATAACTAATTCCTCCCATAAGACAACTCTTCAAACACTTGAAAGCAATTGTTTTATGACCCAGTCCTGTCCCCAGATCTCTTCTGATTATGAGGAAATATCAATTGAATTGATTTCCCTCTTTGAGATCAGGAAAGCAAAGTGAAACTAGTCCTTCATTTTGGTACCATCCAGTAATCTTCATCGAACCCAGGTCTTAGCAGATGTATCTTCACCTGGAATTTTCTTTGATGTGTGACTCCAGGAGATGACTGAGAGTTCCGAGTCCTTCAGAATTATAAAAAGTAGAAAGGGCCCAAGGAGGGAGGGAGTTCTTAATATCCTTATATGGTTCTATGAATAATTTTCAAGAGCCTGTGAACATGTATAGGAAAAATGCCTTTCTTTTCACTAAACTATAACTAAAATTTAGCATTTCCTTCAAATGACATTTTAAAAAACACATTATTTTATTATTGTTTTATAATTATTATTTAAAAAACATATTTTATAGTCCAGAGACTTTACTGATCTGGCATAGGGTCCATGAAATACCCCAAAATTATGAATTCCCAACTCTAAGACTTCCTCTGGGATTAGATTGGGGGTATTGTTCATGCTTTACTGTGAATTTAAACTAAAAGTCCATAGCATGGCCCATTTTCTAACAGTGGTTAGAAGTGCTCAAGGGATAACTAGACCAGGACCATGGATCTAATAATAACAAAAATATTAACTATTATTATGTGACATATAACATAACATAACATGACATGACATGAAATGTCATGATTCAATATTATATAATATAACATAATGATATGAAATAATAACATAATATAACATAGCACAATATAACAATATAACACAATACAATGCAATACAACACAACAGAATGCAACATAATGCAATGCAATACAACATAATATAACATAACATAGTATATAATATATACTATAATATGATATAATATAACACATAATATAACATGACATAGCACAATATAATAATACAATACAATGCAATACAACATGATACAAGCAACATAACATAATATACACATAATGTGACAATAGTTATAATTATTTTTAACCATAATATTATTAACATTTCTCCAGCATTTTATAATTTTTAACACATATACCTCATAAGTATCCTGTGAGGTAGGTAAAGAAGATATTATTGTCCTTGTTTTTATAGATGAGGAAACATTAAATGCCTTGCTCAAGACCACATAGTGCCATGAAAAAAAGCATTGCCTCTGGAGTCCCAGAACTTGTGTCCATTTCTTCCCACTGATTCTACTTATATGACCGTAGGCAAATCACTTAACATACTTGAACCTCAAATTGTCTCATTTATAAAATTAGGAGATTGGACTAGTTCATCTCTTTGATCCTCTAATCATGTATGTATTTTTTTCAATCTCTGTTTGCCTCAGTTTCCTCAATTATAAAATGTAGATAATAATAGCACCCTTCACACAAGGTTGTTGTGAGGATAAAATGAGATAATATGAAAAGCCCTTAGCACAATGCCTGGTACATACTAGGTGCTTTGTAAATGCTTTTTTTTTATTTGCTTATTCTATCAATTTCTAAGGGAGTATTATGAGATGAACTTTATATAAATGTATTCTATTAGTAGGTTTCCATATAAGAGCACTACATTAACAGTACTAAATAAATTAAGTATAAAGTTTTGAGGTGCATAAACCAGGAAAGACAGTATGATGTAATGGAAAGCGCATTAGCCCTGGACACAAGAGAAATAAGCATTTGACACCAACTGCTGATGTTAACTAGACTTATGGCTATGGAAAAGTCACTGAATTTCTGAGACTATTATCTCTTCTGTAAAATCAGAATAATGTTATTTCTATTATTGTGCCAATAAAGGAAATAAAATAGAGTTTGAAATATGCCATGTTGAATCTCTGGAATGATATGGCATGAGGGAGAAATTTAAGCCAAGCACTAGAATAGATCTTGGTTTGAATCCCACTTTTGACATTTTTAAGTTATATGAATGTAAGATTGCTCATAACTTCTCTGAATCTCAACTACCTTGCAAATAAAAGGGAGATAATCATAATTATTGCACTTTAGATGTCACAAGTATATTGAAGGAAAGTACTAGGTAAACCTCAAAACCCTTTAGAAATACGAGTAATCCTTAGAACAATGTAGAACTATGTTATTCAATAATTATTTATTAATGTCACTTATGCAAGGTTCTCTGGGGATTCATAGATGGATATATGGATGAAAAAGCAGTTAAGTGTATATAATGCTTCAGTCACTGTGCTAAATGCCTAGGAAAGACTATCAAAATGAGCTGTGCCTGTTATGGATCTTACTACCTTATAACCAGGGAAAACACACATAAACAGTTCCCAGATAGTGTGAAATAATGAATTTCTGAGTTGGTTATATTGTTTGAATTTACACTGTGAATATTCTCTTGGAATCAATGAATGTATTTTTCACAAGCATAACTTTAAATAATGAAAGCTTGAATGCGTATGGCCACTTTAGAGAATGCATTATTTGAACTAACCAGAACATAACTGCATAGGAGAGGGATGACCAGGGAAAAATATTTGGTCTGAGGTGGCATAAGACTGGTGGGTAGAGTCAAGAGGAGAATCATTTTATCATGCTATTTCCAGAAAAAAAAAGTGGTAGTATTGATTTGTTACTGTTATTAGAGCAAAAAAAGGAAAGCTCATGCAGAAAGGAGGGAAGTGGTAGATAGGGAGATATGAGAAAAAGTATTGATAGCTCTACCATGCCTTTGGCTTCAGTAAATGAGAGTAAATCCCAATTTCAGAATATCAGAGTGAGGGTAGAATATGAGGTTTCTGGTGGAGATGGATGTAAAGCATGGCCTGAGTCTGGCTAGATATGGTAAGTGAAGTGAACACAAGTTCAAACTCATTGTTCACTATTTAGGGCATTTCAATTCTAGGGAAGAGAGTTCCAAAACTGAGAACATTGATTTTTGAGGGCTGGGAGAATGGGAAAATGATGCTAATTTCTAATCTCTGGAAGGCTGATCCAGAGTCTCCTGTTCCAGGTGGGAAAAATTGAGCAGTTTCTGGGCAGATGTCAACAGGTTGAGTGGATTGGATAATAAAAAGTAGGTCTGTCCTCACAGAGTTTGCAGTCTTGCAGAGATCATATGCCTATAAATATCGATCAATAAACATTTATTGCTATATCCTAAGCACTGTACTAAACACTGGAGATACAAAAAAGAGAGAAAAGACAGATCCTGCTCTCCAGAATCTTACAGACTAAAGAGGTACAAAGAGTGTAAATAAATATATCGAAGCAAGCTATATATAAGATTTAAAAAAAGAAAGAATTAAAAGAGGAAAAGGACTAGATTAAGTGGGATTAGGGGCAGCTTCCTGTAGAAGGTTGGGTTTTAGTTAGGACTTATAGAAAGCCAATGTTATCAAAAGTCAGAAAGGAGGAGAGAGCATTCCTGGCATGAAGGAGAGCCAGAGAAAATACCTGGATCCAAGTGTCTTATTTGTCAAACAGCCCAGAGGCCAGTGTCACTGGATCAAATAATGTATATTGGGGAGGTAAGAGTAAGAAGATTGGAAATATGGGATGGGCCAGGTAAAATATTAAAGTGCAACCAGAAATAGCCAGTGTATTATGGGAGTTCAAAGAAAGAAGAAAGAAACTGAGATAAATCACTCACTCTTAGACTATTGTCATTGACAACAAAATAGCTTCCTCAGGCCATAAGAGCATCACCATCTGTTAAAATGCAGTATAGATTATATTAATCAGGGTTATCATTAGTACAATTTAGAGGACTAAAGATGCATTGTACACAGAATGTGGTGTCTGTTGCCCTGTGTACCCAATTTTATCCTCATGGAGGTTGTAAAAGAAGTCTAAGAGTTAATCCTTTCTTACAATTTAATTCACGAGATGATGAATATAACAAGGTGTGAAACTGTTCAACAACAGAAGACAGTTGAACAATGTTACTGGGGAGTCATTTTCAGTCATGTTCGACTCTTTATGACTGAACTGGTTTGCCTTTTGCTTTTCTGGCTTATTTTATAGATAAGAAGCTGAGGCAAACAGGGTGAAGTGACTTTCCCAGAATCACTTCTTTATATGTAAATCTCATACAATAGTGGTCAAGATGCATTTGATAAATTCCTAATATGTTCTAGACACTGTGCTAAAGGTACAAAGAAAAACGTATGACTGTCCCTTCCTTCAAGTCACATCAACAAGCATCCATCAAGAATCCACCATGTGTTGACACTGTGCTAAACAAAGAAAGGCAAGCAACAACAGAAGCTAAAACGTCAAAACCAAAAATCTGTCTCTGTCCTAAAGGAGTTTACCCTGAGGTAATATGAGAGGGAAGGCACTAGGATTAAGGAAGACTGGGAAAGACTTTGTAAAAAAGGCAATCTTTTTTATTTGTCTATTTATTATTATTATTTTTAAAACCCTTAACTTCTGTCTTAGAATTGATCAGTAGGTATCAGTTCCAAGTCAGAAGAGCAATTAGGGCTAAGCATTTGGGATTAAGTTACTTGCTCAGGGACAAAGAATTAGGAAGTGTTTGGAGTCAGATTTGAACCAAGAACCTCCCATCTCCAGTCCTGGCTCTCTATCCATTGAGTCACCTGCTTGCTCTAATCTGGGGAGCCAGAAAGTGGAGATGAGGAAGGTGATAATTTCAGACATGAGGGACAGCCAGTGAAAATATCTTATCACAGGATGGAATGTCTTGTTCAAGGATAAGCAAGGAGACAAGTGTCACTGTAACATAGTGATTGTGGGAAGGGGAGAAAGGAGAGGATGTAAAGGTAAGAATAAGCATAGAAAATAAGCAATACAAAGACTGGAAATATAGAAGAAATCTAAGGAAGTTTATGAAGAATTTTATAAACCAAACATAGCTTACATTCTAATAATGATATTGGTACTACCTACTTCATGGAATTATTAAGATCAAAACATATGAGCATGAAAAATGCTTTGTAAATAGCAAGAGTCATATAAATTATCTATCTCTCTGTCTCTATCTCTATCTATTCCCCTTTCCTCTTCTCTCCAGGACATTTCTTCCTCTCCCTTGATAATTTTATTATTTTTATCTTTAATATAGGAAATTACAGAGAATGAATAATGTAATAAAAGAGAAAAAGAGTTGTATGGGGAACCATGAATTTCTATATTTACAGCCTGACTTTCATTTAAAATTGATAATGTATGCAACGTATAACTTTAAAGTTGTTTTACTTGTGATTCTTTCTGGCTTTTCTTTGGTTCTCTTTAGTACAGATAAAGATGCTTCAGCGGTCTCTTTTTCATTCTTTTTTGTTTGTTTTTATTCTATTCTTAGCCCCATCTTCTCCCCATCCCAACACCCCAAACTGAAAAAGAAAAACAACAACAAACTTTGGTAATAAATATGAACAGTCAAGAAAAACAAATCCCCAAATTGGCTGAATCTGAAAATATATTGATTTATGTCTTCTGCATCTTGAATTCTCTAAGACACTTCAAAGAAGGGTTGACCAGGAATGGTTTCATGGGAATCTTTTTTTTTTCATAGACACAAGCCTTGAGATATGTTTCAGAGGAAATATAGTCTGTGGAAAGAGGAAAATGAGTTGGTCAGTTCTGCCAACCATCCCAGGACAAATTTGAATCTTCCTTCCCAAATTTTTGTTCCATATGGCCTTTAATACTTCTGGAATGAAAGTCCTTGAAAAAATGAAGTCATTAGCTTGTGCTAGGAATCAGAACCTCCATTTTCTTTTTTGCTTTCAGTTCGCTTGGCATCTTAGTCTAGTGAACTTCCAAAGTGACTCACACTACCTGTACTGAATTGATGAAGTGTTAAAAAAAATCAACAAGTAGAACTAATCCCCAAGCTCTTTCCTTCAGCACATCTGTAAATACCTTGAAAATTCTAGATATTTCTCTTTCTCTTTCTTTTGGAAATCCCAGAAACTGATTGTTTTTCAGGGAAGATATTTTATTTTTAGGCACAAAGAATTTCTAGTATCTTAAATCTTCTTTTCACCTATCTTCCCTATGGCCCAAGCTTAAAGGATTCTCTGTCAGATCTTCTTGCATTTATCCACAGAGTTCTCAAACTATAACCTTCTACAGTTGCCTAGTTGTTGCTGACTTTAAACATCTTTCTGAGTTTCTTTCAGCATTTCAAATCTATGATTTCATTAGTGTAGGTCTCTGCCATTGCAAATCAGACTTCCAACATATCTTTCTTAATAAATGGATTAATGAGTTTCTAAGGGGTTAAAAAATGGTGTAAATGGAGGATTGTTGTTTGTCCATTAAAAAAAAAACAAACCTTTGCCTTCTGTCTTAGAATCAGTACTAATTATTAGTTCCAAGGGAGAAGAATGTTAAGGTCTAAGCAACTGGGTTTAAGTCATACAGCTAGGAAGCATCTGAGGCCAAATCTGACTACAGAACTTTCCGTTTCCAGGCTTGGATCTCTATCCATTGATCTACCTACCTGCCTCTGTCCTTCTTTTTTGAAAAGGGTCAATGACATCACAGGGTGATGTCTTGACTTATTTGTGATTTGGGCTCAAGTGATAAAAATGTTGCGCAATGCTGTTAGCCTCATTAGCTTTTCCAGAGTCATTAAAGTCTAGAAGCAAAATAAAAGTCAGGACAACTTCTGATGACCCAGGAGATAGAGGATGATGTTGGCATCTCTGATGTCTGACTAAACTCTAAGGAACCCACAGCGCCTGCTTCAACTGCCTTCATGGACTGGACAAATTCCTCTCATCTATCCATACATCCATTAATCCATCCATCCATCCATCCACTGTGGGCAGCCTTCATATGCTTGGGGTAGACATCCCCCTAAGTCATGGTGGGTTTGAGGCCTCTCAGTTACCCTCAACGAGAAGACAATCTTAGAGGGAAGGCATTAGCATGGAGGGAAGGAGGGAATAGAGAGCACAAGAAAGGTCTTCTGCAAAAGTCCATATTCATGTTCTTTTCTTAGAGTTTAGGAAATGGAGGTTACCTTGGTAGGTGATGGATTCCCCTTCACTAGAGATCTTTAAGCAAAGACTGGATTGGATGACTATGTTTCACATTGAAGAAGACTCTTATATAGTTATGGGTTAGACTTAAATGGCCTTTAAGTTTCCTTCCAACTTTAAAATCTGTGATTCTTTGAAGCATTTACGACTTTTCCTAAGATGTCAGCACAATAAATATCAGAGTGCTGGTACTACTTCTTGCTACCCTCAGACGAGAGATTCCCATATTCCTTGTCTTCCCTTCCTTTTTTCCTCATTTTTCTTCCCTTTTCTCTCATTTATTAGGGCAGTTTTTCTTCTGGTCATTCTGACAGTGGGTCAGGGCAAAAATTCTCCTGAAACAAGGATTTCATCATTTGTTTCAGTCAGGATAGATCCAAACAGTTCTTCCAGCTCATTCCAACCAAAACAAATCCCATTTGCCTGCATTGGCCAGATAGGGGAGCTGAAAGCAGGTTTAGAAGGCCAGTATAATCTGGTTTGGCCATAAATTTGCACCCTCTTTAAAGTTACTTATCTTTCTACTAGATATAATTGGGTCCATCCTTTCTGGGTTCCTGGCTATCTAAAGATGTGCAGATGACCAGTCCTAGGACTGAAGCCTCTTGCTCTATTACCTTGAAATACAGAAACCTCTTTCTAACTGTGAAAGTCTTACATCAAATTACTAACACTGTAGGTCACTAATTCACAGCACTACTGAGCTGTTGGTTTATTTTTCATTTTGCTGACTATTTAAAATGAAATTTTAATGTGTGAGGCATTGCTCAATATAAAATTTTTGGCCATTGGTAAGCATGATGATCAACATGAATAATATGTACAGTGCAAGTTCTTCTGTCTCAGGAAAACCCTAAAGAATGAGAACATTGTGTACTTTTAACCCCAAAGGAGCAAGTAATCTCAAAATCTTAACTTCCCTTTAAACCAAATACACTTGACATCAATGAATAGAGCTGGGAAAAATGGAGAAAAACAAAATAGGCCAACACATTCTTTACTTGAAATGAATTTGAGGACAATATTCTCATTAAGGGGAAATTTAAGTTGATTTCTAAATTCAAATTGCATGTTATTAAATTAGAAAGTTATTTTTAAAAATTATGCTTCATATGTTCTTAATCATTATAAATTTGGTAGTAGATATTATTATCATTATCCTACAACAATCAAGCATTTATAGTCTATTATGTGCCAACCTTTGTGCAAAGTGCTCCATCCAATATTGTAAAATCTCTCTTGTTCTTTAGAATTTCTGAAAAGATTCCTGATCCTGATTCAGGTTTTTTTTTTATTCTTAATGGATGTAATTTCTCTAAACTTAATATTTGAACTCACTGGAGGAAGTATGGTTTAGTCCAGTGATGGGCAAACTACATACCACAGTCCAGATGCAGCCCCCTGAAATGTTCTATCCAGCATGGGGCATTATTCCTAATCTGATGAATACAGTGAGTAGGATACAATACAATGAAACTTTGAAAGAGTTGCCTTAGAAACAGACTGACAGATGAGCATTTCCTTTCCTTTGACCCCCTCTTTAAAAATTTGCCCATCACTATTTAGTCACAAAGACATTGATCTTGGAGTCAGGATATCTGGGTTCAAATCTTAACTCTAATAAGTTGTTCTGTGACCATACACAAATCACTTAACCTCAGTGAGCCTCAGTTTCTTCATCTGTAAAGTAGACATGATATACTAGCACAAAGGGTTTTCATTAGGGGAATGATTGGTACATCTTATACATGTCTTCAGTTGACGATCAGTCAAATTAGAGTTTGCAACAAAGGACCAAATTCAACATCAACTAATATTATCAAAGGTATTCTAGCCACCTGGTATCTTCTTGCTATCTTTACAAGACTAGATGAGCCATTTATCTTCTTTTTGCTCCAATTTTTCTATCTGGAAATGAAAGAAATATATTCCTTTTAAGATGATTTGTGGATAACTGAGATCACATAAGGTATGATTATAAAATGATGAGACTGATTTCCTTTAGAGCCTGAGGCTCAACTTTTTAAGTTATCCATCATGTTGGGAAAATCTTCATAATTCCTATATGGATTTAGTTTTTGGAAATAGCCAGGCTTTGCTGAGAGCAAGAAATTCTCTATTCACCTGGTGAATATGTGTTACGTTTGTAATAACAGGGATGTTGGAAAGCTGATGGTCTGGCCAGGGCCAGGTGCCTGCAAGACACTCTCCTCCCCACCCACAGGCTTGAGTGAGTGGGGAGAGGCAAGTGTTCCTTGCTCTCAAACCCCTCCTACTCAGCAGTTGGTTTTCAGTTGAATATGGAAGCAGGGCAATGACTTCTGACAAGGCTCAGCAAAGCTAATCTCTAATGATGTTCTCCTCAATTTATATTCCCTCAGTCTGACTGAGGACTGAGTAGTAGCTAGATATCTTGATGTTAAGGACTGAGAAGGAACAGACTTCTTAGGCTGGCAACTGACAGGAACCAAGCTTAATGGCTGTAGTGAGTATACCCAAATAAATACCCAGGCACTGCTTTCAAAGATAACGCTTATATTGGGAGCAGCTGGGTATCTCAGTGGATTGAGATCCAGGCCTAGAGACTGAAGGTCCTAGGTTCAAATCCGGCCTCAGACACTTCCCAGCTGGGTGACCCTGGGTAAGTCACTTGACCCCCATTGCCTACCCTTACCACTCTTCCACCTAGGAGCCAATACACAGAAGTTAAGGGTATAATAATAATAATAATAATAATAATAATAATAATAATAATAATAAAGATAATGCATATATTGATAAAAGAAAGAAGGGGAAGGCAAGAGGGGGTAATTAGGATTTGGATAAGAACTGGGAAGCCCTGAACTGTTGGGTTGAAGCTGCCCCTCCCCCCTCCAGGAGGGAGTGGCAGACCTTTAGCTAACTTGCCCTCAAAGCTAATAGTAATTACTTCTAATATCTAAATAACTAAATAATTATTATATTGATGCTGGAAAGGTCTAATCCTACTAGACAGGCAAACTCCTGAGTAGAAACCACAATGGCTTTTGTCACTATGGCCCCCCAGGCGAACCCCAAATCAAGAACAGTGAACAGAGAGACCTGCTCACCTCAACTCCCAGAAAACAACTGTTTAACTCCCTACCAACTGACCCCTCACCCAAAGTTCTCCAGGGGGGTCCCCTGGAATTCTGGTGAGGTTTGACCCTGTATTTTGCAGGAATTCCATCCTGCCATTTTCTATATTACAATATGGTAGGTAATTGAAGCTAAAAATAAGGTGGGATTATGAAGTCATGTTATAAGATTGATGTTGGGTTTCTTGTGAACTACCTCTGAAAGTAATTACAAAGAGTTCCAAATACACTTTGAACTAAGGTATCACATTGGAATGAGCACATAATCTTTTTATGTGACTATTTTGAAGGGAGAAATAATTATTTAAATAAATATATTCTCACTCTGGTCCCAGGTAAGTTTTTCAGGATGGTCAAGCATGAATAGGCTGAAATTGGCATCAATTGAGGGGATACCTCTGGCAATAGAATGTAAACTTCTTAAAAGTGGGTACTGTCATTTTTAAAATTTATATTATGAGCACTTAGTGCAGTATCTGGCAAAGAATGGATATTTAACTTTGAAAAAATTAGAGATGAAATCACCAAGTCATTGCAGTATTTATGTAGTTGTTAATACATATTTTATTCTATATATTTAATTATTATTTAATAATAATATTATTGATAATTATTAAGTATTAATAATAATATTATTAAATAATTTATTGCATGTAACATGTGCATGAATAATTTATTATATAATATTAATTAAATATATTTAATACCTATTTAAGAAATAGTCTTGTCTCACAAATGAAGCTCCTAAGATGAAAGGATCACCATCTGTCTAATCACTCAGATTTGAAATTCCAGTATCGTTCTCAACTTCTTGATCTGATTCACCTCCCCCACCCCATCTAGTCAGTTGTTAAATGTTATTATTTCTATTGATTCATTATCTCTCTCATATATCCTCTTCTCTCCAATAATGCTGCCTCCTCCCTAGTTAAGAATCTCATCATCTCTCTTCTAAACTTTTCCAATATTCTTCTAAGTGGTCTCCTTACCTCTCCCCTCTCTTCTTTCCATTCCCTCTTCTCTCAGGTACCAATGTGATTTTCCTTGAATGCAGATATGACAAAGTCATTATTTTTCTCAATCAGCTTTACTCGCTCCCTATTTGCTCTAGGATAAAATATAAATGTCTCCGTTTGGCTTCTAAGATATTTTCTAACTCTAAACCCATGATCCTTTGATGTCTAGAATGCTATCCCTTCTTTCTTCACCTGCTGACACTTTTATCCTTTAAAGCCCAACTTAAATGTTACCTCTTTCTGACCCTTCCTTGTTAGCAATGACTTTGAACCTCACAGACTTCATCTAGTTTTTTGTCTTATGACCTTTCTTAGACTTCATATATTTTAGAGTAGATTATTATCAGTGTTGTGTTCGAGCTGGTTCATCCAGGCTTCTGAGAATCAATTGTTAGAGTTTTAGGGTGAGCATTTATACCTCAGAAACTGACAAACATCACAAATTGGAAGTGAATTATTGTTTTGTTGACTATCTACTCTTGAGAAAGTGATGAGCAAAAATTTAATAGTGATTAAATTTAAGTGTTTCATATACTCATTCTCCATCTCCACTCCCACCCATGAGCTGGTTGGTAGTTCAACATTTATTACCATACTCTTGCTTATATTTACCTATTTGGTGTCTTACTTCCCTCTTAGATTGTAACTCTACATGGATAGGTACCATATTAATTTTTAGCTTTGTATCTCATCCTGTATCTAGCATAATGTTCTGTACATAGTCAACAGTTAATAAATATTTGCTACTTCTCAGCTTTCAGTGATTTCATTACAGAATCTCTGAATTCCAAGGGACTTTAATGGTTATTTAGTATTCTGTTGACATTCAGTTATTGTAGTCATGTCCATCTCATGGCCAAGATACTGGAGCAGTTTGCAATTTTCTCCTCTAGCTCATTTTTATAGATGAGGAACTGAGGCAAACAGGGTTAAGTGATTTGCCCAAGGTCACACAGCTAGTTCATATTTGAGGCTAGATTTGAACTCAGGAAGATGAGTGTTCCTGATTTCAAGCTCAGCACTCTATTTACTACACTACCTAGCTTCTCTATCATCCAGTATAATTCATGACTAATGAAGGAATTCTCCCCTACTGACAACCTTCCTACCAAGTTAGCCTCTGCTTCAGGATTGGAGACTTCTAGGGTTTGGCAATAATCCATGCCTTCTAGAGAAGAACACACATTGGGAACCACTGAAATGTATTTTCTGTTTAGTCACTTGAAAAACTTGACTATGAGCAGTTACTTCTCTTTTCTTCTAAGTAGGCACTTGGGATTACCTCAAGGGCAGCTTTTTGCCTGCAGTAACCTGAAGGAGGTATAACATAAGGGAAGAGCGAATGGACAAAGGGTTGTATCTGGAATTATAGGACTTGGGTTTGAGCCCCAGCTCTGCGATTTACTATGTCTATTGCCTTGGGTAAATCCCTCCAGCATTCTGATCTTTAGGTTTCTCATCTGTAAAATGAAGGGACTAGATTTATATCTCTTCTGGCTCAAAATCTATGATGCTAATGCTTTTGTCTCTTAAACATTTTTGTCTAATTATTTGACAGTTATCTGGGAATTCAAGAAGTTCCCTCTTTGAATTAATTCATTTCTTGTTTTATCCAGTAAATGGGTATTGAATACTTAGTAGAGACATGTTTGACCTTCACTGGATGGTTGTCACATTAGAGCAAGAAGAGAACCAAATTATGAGTTAGGAGAGTGAATTTCTGCTCACTGTTACCAGAGGTCTTTTTTTTTTTAATCATTGGTAAATATTTAGCAACAGAATTTCTGGGGGGAAATGTACATGTGACACATGTTTCTCCATCACTTTTTTGGAAGCAACAATTAATGAAGCCCTGATTTGTACTATTAGTGAATTGCTAAGGTATAAATGCTGACCTTGAAAATTTAACAATCAGCTCTTGGGAGATGGTATGAGTTGGTTTTAACATACTCTTGTGTGTGACCTTAGGCAAATCATTTTACATCTCTGGGTTTCTATTACTTTATTGGTCATTGTGACAGTTAAAAAAGGCAGTAGGCTTGGAATGAGATAAAACTAGGCTCTGGCATGCACTGACTGGGTCACCTAACCTCTGGGAGCCTCCTTACCTCTCAGAGATGGGAGAAAAGCATTTTGTGAACCTTAATGTGTCCTATAAAAGTGAGTTATTTTTATTATCTGACAAAATGAGGATATCAGACTAGATGACCTTAAAGGTCCCTTCTAGCTCTGAAAATCTATGATTATATAACTGCAACCAAGTCACTTCAAATCTTGAGCCTTTAGCCAATTTTCCCCATCTTTAAAGTTGAGAGCCTGAGGACCCCTGCTGTACAATGTCCTTGAAATGTACAGCTTGGGAAGCTTCTTATCAGAGTTGCTATAAAAAAACAACAACAACAAAACAACTTCTCCTAGATTATAAATTCTACTAGACTATAAACTTAATGAGGGCAGGGTCATGATTTTTTTCCTGATTGTTTTTCTTTTCCTCTCTCAGCACCTCGTGTAGTTACAGTGTTAATAAACGTGTGTCAAATTTTAGTATTTTAAAAGGCAACTTTCCTGAACCTCTGAAATCCTCTTCAGCTGTAAACATTTTGAACCCCCTCCCACCTAACTACATTACCTGACTTTGCATCCTTTCTAGGGAAAAGGAAAATTAGCTTGTATTTTACAGTATAAAGAATAAGAAATTTGACTTAGTAGCTGCTCTGTATCAGGATAGGCAAAATCACCTGGAGAATTATTCAATCATTCTGTGAGGATGATTCATGAAGACAATTAGTTAAGGTAATACTGATTCGTTTTCCTTAATGGCAAATGTTTTGACCTGAATATTCCAAGCAATTGCCCCATTTCTGAGACCATTCATCAAGGTACATCAAACTCTCTCCACTTTTTTTTTCATTTAGCTCCTATTTTATTTTTCATTGAACTTATTACAGTGCCCAAATTTTCTCTTCTACAAAAATAGAGGCAAAAACAATTTATTGTCAATGTATTTTGAGATCTTGAATTAATTGCCCGATGTACACCCATGTAATTATCCTTACGATGGATTTCAAGGGGTCTAAGCCACCAGTTGAGGCAAATAACACGTCCTGATCCTTGGAAGGGACTAGTGTAAGCAGAAAAAAATCTCTAAAACTTAATCCATCTCATTATATCTAAGTAGTGAAGCATATGTAGGGTTAGGCTCCTATAATTATTTGCTGATAGGGTACACTGACTACCAAAAGGCCTGCAAAAGGATGATATTCTAAAGAAAGCTCTTTCAGCCCTTATACCTCCGGCTGTGATTCTATGACATCAGGAGAACTGGCCTGGGCTGGTGCTCTTGACAGCACGTTTTCTTGGGTGGCACAGTTTGATGCTGACTACTGAACAGTCTAAAAGGGACAAGGATTCATCAGTCTCGTGGTTTGTGAAGTATATGTCCTTGCATCATTATTTGCACCAACTGAATGTTATATTCCCATGCTCGATTGCCAGTGAATTTTGGGACTTCCCAGTTACTGGTGCTAAACCATTTAAAAAAAAAATCCTGGTGGGGCATGGTGATTAAGAAACTGGATTTTATCTTAGATCCAAAAACTTGAGGCCATTCAGATAGTCTCATGGCACATTGCTCAAGACTAATCTTTTATACTTAATCCAGATTAGGATTAAAGTTAATTTAATAAAGAAGTTTGGGTTTCTGGGAAAAGTATGAATAATTTCCATCTGGAATCTATTATTTTTATAAGCAGCTAGAACCTACAAAATATTAATTTATCTCATATCATGAGAATTTGGGCCCAACTAATTTAATTTCTATGGAAATTCATCCTGGTTCCAAGATGAAGTTTCCCTTTTTTCTATAGGAAGAAGTCAAGTCAGCAAACATTTATTAAGCATTTGTTACATGCCAGGCCCTGTGCTATGTAAGTGCTGTGGATACTAAGAAAGGTAAAAACACATTGCTCAATTGGATAAGTGCAAATAAAATGATAGGGGAGATATTTAACCTACCACAAAGGGTTGCTCTAAAGATCAAATATCCTTTTCAAACCCTAAATCATGACATAAATGTCAACTGTTGTAGCAGCTGCTGCTATTTAGGAAAACAAAGTAATTCTAAGGCTGGTAGTAAATTAATTGTTGATGTGTAAATAAATGCTCCTAATTATAGTCTCATGTATCTCTGCATTAGCAGAGACTGGTAGGATCTCTTCTTGTGGAAAAAACAAAAACAAAAACATAAACTTTGCATTCATATGGTTTGAGTTTCTCTATGTGCAATCAGTCCTGCAATTAATAAAACTGCTTTTCTTTGTGCACTGAATAGTAAAGACTGTTCATTAAATCAAACTTCTCTGTTTCCTTATTCTGATTTCTCTTTCCCTAAACCCTTTTCAAGGTGGCCTGAATGAGAGGGTGACTCATTTGAAATCAGGGTGGGAAAACGAAGAATATTGCAGATGCTTTTTAAGCTCCTTAGTCACAGAGGTTCAGAACTGAAGGAGCAGGATCTAAGGGCCCTCCAGAATTTGTCTAAAATCCTGATTAGAAAAGTTTCCAGATTGGTCAAATACGTAGGCGTACTCTGTACTAGCATCCATATACTTAGGGACTCAAAAGATCAGTTGTTTCTAAGTAAAACTGTCAAATTAATCAATTTCCTGTATAGCTCCTCTCTACTAATCTACTGGTATCCCTTATCATCCTATTTGTGATATTTCTTCCAGTTCCAGGTACCCCAAAGCCACCCAGCTGTCTAACATCTCACCCAGAGAGAGTAGCATCTTTCCCACTTTCCCTGGTCAGCATCCAATGTTCACCACTTTCCTTACTCTCCTGTGATTAGAAGGAGGTTGTAAACAAAAGAAATCATAGGAATGACTTTCTTTGATTGCCTAGGATTGTTATCAGTGGACTCTTACTAAGATATACTTAATTCTGAGAATAAAGAGCCCAGTGACATTTTGATTCAGAGTGTCCCAGAGATAAAAGATAAAGCTTGGAGAAGATTCCCTAGAATATAATAGGCATTTCTTAAATGCTTGTTGTTTGATTAACAAAATTTACCTGTATAAAGACTCAACACTATGAAAACATTAATTTTTCAATATCAAAATTATAACTTTTTTTAGCAAGCTAAACCAAAGGAGCATAAATCATTTTCAATGATAATAATTTAATGATGGTAATAATAATGAATGTTAATAATATAAGAAAATAAATGCCTTGGATAAATTTTAATAGATTTCTCACTAATTCTTAACTTTTCTTCAGCTCCCCCACTGTTCAAGTTTATTCCTCCTCCTCCTCCTCCTCCAACAACAACAACAACAACAACACTCTTTTCCAAGATTTAACTTTAATCTCTGGGGTGCTCAGAATCAAAATGTCACTGGGATCCTTATTCTTAGAATTAAGTATATCTTAGTAAGAGTCCCTTGGCTACATTCCTAGCCAATCAAAGGAAGTCATTCCTATGGCTTTTTTTTTTTAATTTACAACCTGCTTTGCAGGAATTCCCTAAAGATTTAAGCCCTTTTTCTCAGAGTTCTTCATGTCTCCCCTCTACTTTTGAGATACAAATAAGGATGAGAGAAAAATAAGTAAGATCATTTCTACATGGAGAATATATCTCAAAAACATTCTCCACCAAAATTATATTTTTTACAGCTAGAAAGTCACTTTTGATTTTGTTTTTTAAGGAAAAAAAAAAGTACAACCACTGTAATGGGTACAGTGAAGGCAGAGATAGCAGTGTACAGACCCTAACATCAAGAAAAGTAATCAATGAACACTACTTAAATGGGGATAATGGTCAGCTAAAGGTTACTTAACATAAGACCACTAATGATCTTGACACTGGTCAAATCACACTCTAAAACATTAGGGTAACTAGAATGTGAGTAACAAACAATTGGTTTAGAATAGTCTCTTAGAGCATCATGCAGATGCTGGCCAATGTATTCTCTGGACTGTGATAGAATCTTTTTCTCATGTGTTAATTCTTAAAAAGTAGTCTAGGGGGCAGCTGGGTAGTTCAGTGGATTGAGAGCTAGGGCTAGAGATGGGAGGTCCTGGGTTCAAATTTTACCTCAGACACTTCCCAGCTGTGTGACCCTGGGCAAGTCATTTGACCCCCACTGCCTAGCCCTTACCACTCTTCTGCCTTGGAACCAATACACAATATTGATTCCAAGATGGAAGGTAAGAGTTAAAAAAAAAAAAAAAGCAGTCTACTGATAACTAGGAGATTTCTTAGCCTGGAAGAAGTGGTCTTCAGAGTTTCACTGTTTTGTCTTTCTAGGCCCAAAGAGAGTGTTATTATTGAGGATAGAGTAGTGAACCATATGGGAAAATGAGAGGAGTTCCCTTCAGGCTTAACTGCCTTGTAACCTGTCTGAAGCATCTCACTGGGGCTTTCCTCCTACATTTCCTGAGTCCCAGGGAAGCTTTGGAACCACACAGTAGTACTCAGTGGTCCTTTTAACAAAATTTCTGCATCAATTTGAGGCCCCCAAAAAAATTCTAGTGTGAAGATTCCAGATCTGTTATGAGCAATCCTGAACCTCTTATGTAGAAGAAAACATTTATTTGAAAGAAATTTGAACAGAATTTGAACAATGATTCAAAATGGTTTCATTCCACTGGGTTATCCACTTGGTCCCTCCCTTCATACTCCATAATGTTCATCCCTCCATTTGCATCTCCCTTTTTCTACCTACAACAGAGGAGAAAATAGTAATAATAATAATGGATATTTGAATAGTCCTTCAAACTTGGCCAAGCACTTTATATACATTATTGTATTTGGTCATCATAACAACTTAGTAAGGTATTACGAAAAGCAATATTATTTCTAGATTGGGAAACAAAGGAATGAAGTGACTTACCTGTTGTCAAATAACTAATAAGTATCAGACCCTAGAATGTTAACACAACTTTCAGTGATTCTAGTTTTCAGCAGACTAGCCTCTATATCATAGGGACTCTCAGTAACCAGAAATACTCTTATCTTTCATACAGTTCTAAGTCAATTCACTCAATAAGTTATGAAAATATAACTCCACCATTCTCACCACTGTTAGAGGTTTTCTATTTAGAAAAAGGTCATTTTTCCATTTTATCCTTTAAAAAAAAGAGATAATACTTGGCTAACCTTATAGATTTTTATTTATGTTTACATATACATATACATATATATATATATATATATATATATATATATATATATATATATAATAGGGTAGCTTGATGGCACTAGTGCATAGAATAATAGGTCTAAAATCAGGAAGACTCATCCTCCTGAATTCAAATCTAACCTCTTACTAGTTCTCTCTGAGAAAGTAGAAAGTGGCTCTGAGAAAGTAAATCACTTAATCCTGTTTACCTCAGTTTCCCCATCTGTCAAATGAGCTGGAGAATAAAATGGAAAACCACTTCAGTATCTTTGCTAAGAAAATTCCAAATGGAGTCATGAAGTGTCAGACAATATTGAAAGTCTAAATAGCTATAAATATGCAATAATATATATGAATAAGAATTAACAAATATATGTGATACCATGGACTAAGATTACCTTATTACAATATGCTTATCACATAGATGTATATACATGTAAACACATACACAAAGGTATAATTTATATATGTTTAAACATATATGTATCTGTGTGTACATGGATGCATATTTATCTTAGCCTTATCTAAAATAGAGATATGGATGATATTGATGATATATATCATATATACATAATGTGTAGAGTTTGCCTCAGAATCAAGATGACCTGTGTTCAAGACCCATCTCTAAGATATTCCAGCTCTATGATCTTGGGCAAACGACTTGACCTCCTAGTACCATAGGTTTTAAAATATTAAGTGGAAGAAGAAGTGCAAAGCTATATTGGTAGAGAGTTTTCCTTATCTAGAACTTCCCTTTATACTGTTGAAATCTCATGTCTAGCTGCCTACATATATAATATTATATATTTAGTTTTATTTATATAATACTTATATTTATACATTTAATCACACATTTAATTATTTGTATATTATCTATTATCTATTTAGTGATTTACATATCATTTATATTTGTGTATTTAATTATTTGTATTTATATATCTAATTATGCATATATTACTTTTATTTATATATTTAATTATTTAGATGATATTTATGTTTACATATTTTATTATTCATATTTCTATATTTCTATAAACATATATACATTCCATATATACACAAATTCTATATATAAGCACACATTCAATGTGCTTATATATACATACAAATTCTACACATTTGTATGTATATATAATACAAATTCTACACATACACAAATCCTACACTCTATACATATACACATATATTTGAATACATACATATACACAAGAGGTATGCCAAAAGTCAGTGCAATTTTATTGTTATTGTGCTCAAATTTGGGGAACACACTATATAACATATATTGCATAATAAATAAATTATACTAATAATCACATATTATAATAAACCTATTATAAAAATCTATCATCTTATGTGTTCATTTATACATGTTGATACATACACAAGACAAGAATGGCAATATATCTTATCTTTGCTTCTATTAGAATTTCTCCAGAAAATAATGCATCATGTTCGTTTGTCAGGGAATGTTGTTTCCCATTGTGAGGGGGAAAGAATATATCAGTAAAACTGACAGCACGTATTGATATATGGAAAGCAGATTTCAATCTGAATCTATGGGTTGGCTTTCATTCTTAGAATTTTTTTTCTTTAGTCATAAAAAAAAAAGAAAAGAAAGAGAAAACTGTTTTTTTGCAGGATCAAAAATACCTGCTGAAGAGTCAGTCTGAGTAAAAAAGGTTATTTCCTGGCTAGACTCCGTCCGTCCCAAGAAGGCGCTTCTTCCCTTTGCCCCGGCTTACTGGGTGAGTTCTCCAAGACAAGGACAGCTGAAGGTGAAAGGTCATCGCCAACTGGGGTCAAAAGGAGCGCCGGCCTCTCGCCGCCCCCTCCCCCTCCTCTCCTGGGTACCTGGTGCTTTAAATTGCACCCGGGCGCTACACAAACATTTTTGGTTAGCCTGCTCCCTTTTTGACGCCCCCACTTTGAAAAGATTCCTGCTAATTTGGGCTCCTCTACCAGGAATGTGGAAAAGTCAGTGAAGGCTTAATTGGATTAAACTCTGTGTTCCCCACACTTACTGGCAACTTTCATGACAGCTTAACTAACAAGATAATATGCAACAAAGAGATCTGGTATTCGGCAGGGCCTCCCGCCTTACCTAGGGGGGATACACCTGGGCCGGCTGTGATTAGCAACAGAATAACAGGTAACTGACAACAGCGGAGCTAGGATACTGTCACCAACCTTATAGCTTTGTGCATTTCTGAGATGAAATTCAAACCCGAAATTTTAGCTGTTCCAAGAAGATTGGATTCAGCGGGGACCTCCTGAATTCAGCGTCTGCTTCAGTGGCAAGAGCCAGAGGGGAACAAAGTGGCTTCCTTGGTCTTTAATTTCCTCAGCCAAGCAAAATGGAAATCTGTCCATTTGGCCCATCTCAGAAGGAAAGGTGCCATACAAATTTTCCTTAATAAAATAACGCTGGGCCATTAAAGAGCAGTCTTGCCTATGTCACTCGATGTCTGTCTCCTGCACTGCTGGCGGGCACAATGCCAGGGTGTGGTAAAGGGCAATTGGGAACATTAGTTACACCACCTTAGGTACGGTAGCAAAATAATATTTGATAAATGAAAATAAATCCAGGCAGACAAATTTTCCAAATAGTTTTCAGAAGAACCTGTCACTTCCTCACTCTCTTCTGAAGCGTATCCCTCAGTGAGCCAATCCATTTTATCGCCTCTTCCCAGCAGAAAATTCAGTCTGCCCATAAAGAATTCAGTGTTACCAGGAGGAGGAGGAGGAGGAGAATCGCATTTTCATGAGGGACTAGGGATCACATAGGAAGGCTTTTTCCAAGGCCATCTATCCCACTGAAAGGAAGTGCCTACCTAGGAGAGAGAGAGATGTGATAGGAATAGATCTAACCCTAATCCACCCTATTTTTCTTGCCCCGGATATCTTCTTCCCCAGTCTCAAGGATATCTGAAATTCCTCAATGCATCCTTCAATCCACAATGAGAGGCAAGGCTTGCTTATATTCAAATATCTTATGAACCAACAGGAAAAAGATGGATTTAGAGTCAGAATATTCCAAACCAGAACCTGCTTCATGTGTGATTTTAGGCAAGACATTTAACCTCTCTGGGATTCAAGTTCCAGATCTGTAAAATGAGAATTGAAAAGAATAAGAACGTTGGTTTCGGAATTTGGATCCGAATTTTACCTTGGATACTCACTATTTGTGGGACCTTGGGCAAGTCACAACCTCAGTTTTTTCAACTATAAAATGAGGGATTTAGACTCCATAATGGCCATGGTCTCTTTGGCTTTTTAATAATGATCCTCTGATTTTTACAGTAGTGGTGATAGTGGATCTAACAGATTGGCTTTTGTTGGGTTCACTCATTTCAATTGTGCCAAAATCTTCGTGATCCCTTTGGGATTTTTTTGACAAAGACACTGGAATGGTTTGCCATTTTCTTCTCCAGCTCATTTTACGGATGAGGAAACAGAGGCAAACAGGGTTAAGTAACTTGCCCAGAATCACCCCACTAAGAAAGTGTCTGAAGCAAGATTTGAACTCAAGAAGATGAATCTCTGCGTCTTCAACTCTACCTTCTCTCTACTATCACATCAAGCTGCCCCTACAGACTGGGTACATTTACACTGACACATAATGCTCTACCTTCATCTTCATGTCTCTACCTAATCTATTGTGTCAATCCCAAGAATGAAATGTCTTTGCTTCTAACGGTGTTAATTCCCTTCAAAGCTCAGCTCAAACACCACCTCCTGAATGTTTTCCTGATCTTTCTAGTTGCTAATGCCCATCTTCTCAATTAACATATTTATTTTGTACAAAGTGTGTATATACTTGCATATTTTTCCCCCAATAGGATATGAACTCCTCAAAGGTAAGAACTGTTTCATTGTCTTTTTGTTCTCAGTGTTTAGCTGTGATGGACACATAGTATACACCTAATAAATACTTAGGCAGCTAGGTGGCAGAATGGATAGAGCACTGGGCTTAAAATAAAAAAGACTTCAAATCCTGAGTTCTAATTTGACCTCATCTACTTAACTAACTGTGACTCTGGGCAAGTCTCTTAACCCTGTTTGCCTCAGTTTTTTTCATCTGTAAAATCAGCTGGAGAAGAAATTGGTAAACCATTTCTCTATCTTTGCCAAGAAAACCTCAAAGGAGGTCACAAAGAATCAGATGCTTGTTGATTGATTGAAACTAAAATACTTGTTTAATGAGAAAAAGAAAAACAGGTCATGGACTTTATATAATAATACTATTAATATTTACTTAGTCCTTTAAGTTTTGTAAAGCACTTTGCAAATGTTATCTCTGTTTATTGGGCATAGCAACTTTGTGATGCACCTATGTGGTACTATTACTCTCCTTGTTTTACAGATGAGTATATAGAGCTGAGAATTTTTAAGTGACTTGTCCAGTGTCCTAGAGCTATTAAGTGGAAGGAAGGATTAAGTGGTTAGGGAGAAGGGATCTCTTAAATGTGATATTGTTATGGATCACAAAGACAAGCTTCACCTAACCACAATTTCACCAGGGGTGCCTGCTGATTATTTCCATTATCTGTAGAAATTTGAATACTTTGGTGAAGTCAGAGTATTCCATACCTCTTGGTAGAATTGGAAAATATGACCTGATATTACTAGAATTTTGTATTCTGAAGAGTTTTTGTTCAGGAGTACCCCCTGAAGGAAGATATAAAATTCAAGTGGATGTGGTGTTGAAATTTGCCTTTGATTCTACTCCTGATAATACTGGCTATTTGGCTATGCATAATGTTGTTTTCCATATGTACTGTGACATAAAATTATGAGATTATAGATTTAAACTAGAAGGAAGTTTAGAGGTTATCTAGGCAAGTTATTTTTTTTATAAATGAGGAAACCAAGCCATATAATGGTTAACTGCTTTGCACAAGGTCCTAGAAATAGTATATCTTGGCTGTGGGATTTGAATCCAACTCCTTTTTCCCCAGATCTAGTGTTCTTTCCATTGTCCATGCTGCCTCCCCCAGCATTATTTACTGGGGATATCCTCTCCGCATAACTGAGAAATTATACTAAATAAGTCCTTTGAGCTCTGACATGGGAAGGAGGGTTCAGAACCTTTCCTCCAATTTTGATCTTTACCTTTAAGAATCAGAATTTGGGCTACAGTCCATCTGTAACAATAGGGTATGGTCTGAGAAGCCTACTGAGTGAAAGCTCCTTGCCACTGCCAAGGAGGAGCTGAAGCAGCCAATCACACAGAGATCATCCTGACACAAGAAAGAGGCAACAGGTAGTGGTTATTCCATTGTTCTTGAAATTGATCCTTTCCATTAAGCCTTTAGGTCTGTCACACACCATCCTTAAGAAAACAAGACTAGAAAACACTAGCTTTGTGCTTCCAGATCAGCCAGCTGTCCTCTCCTGCAAATCAGAAAAGGCTTAACTGAGAAAGGTCGGTTTCACAGCATGCCCTGGAGGTCTATAAACTAACGCTCAGCCAAAAGAGGGGAAGGATGTTTAAGAGCTTCAAATAGGAAATCTAAAATCTAAAAGGAACCGGGCTGAACGCAGGTGATGAAAATGAAGAAACACAATCTCAAGAGTCGCCAACAATATCTTTACAGATAAAAATCATGATCTGAGATAATATGTGAAAGTTAAAGGATAAGAGATAGAAAATGTCTTGTTAATTCATTTTTTCCTCTTTGTATTATAAGAGAGAGGTTCATTTTCACCAATACCACATAAGGGAAATCTAAACAAGTGTGATCTAGCTAAATGTTTATTTCATAAGGCAACCAAAAATGTTAGAAATGGGAATGACATATGAGAACACAGCTCTGTTGAGTATTTATTGGGTACTTGCTCCGTGCAGTGCAGTGCACTGTGAAAGGATTTAATCCTGTTGAATGTGGTATAGTAGTAAATTCAGAGTCTACATTCAGGTGGAGTTCCTGACTTTGCTACTTACTTACTGATTGACCTTGGGCAAGTCACTAAACTTCTCTGACCCTGTAAAATGGAAATGACAGAACCTAACTACCTTAGAGGGCTGTGACATTCAAATGAAATTTTTCATAATTGGGATGGGTATCTAAATATGAGTTACTTCTGGTACTCAGAAGGATGTAATTTACTTTTTAAATAGAATAAAAATTTTAATTAGCAGGTTTTTATAAAGATTTTTATTTATTATTATTTATATTTTTATTTATAATGTTTTATTTATATTTTATTTATAATAATTTATTATTATTAATTATAAAGATTTCTTTGAAATCCATAGAACACTGATCCATATGATCATCAACTATGATTCTGGGGAACAGATGGTGATATATGCCATCTACTTCTTGGCAGAGAGGGGAAGGACTCCAAATGAAGAATGAAACATATTTTTGGACACTGACAAAATGGAATGCTATTGATTTACCTCTGTGTTCAACCTGGGTTTTCATAAGAAATCATTCCATTTTCTGCCACTGATTACTAGAGATTAGATATTTGGTACCCATGGGGCTGAATGTTGGACACTGGATTTTGTGCTCGTGAAAAAAAAAAAAATCTGATCCTTGTATGGACCATTTCCTCATTAAGTTCCAAAGCTACAGAATATACAAGGAAAAAACAAAAACAAAAAATGTCACATTATGATTTCAGGAGGAAGATGTGAGTTCAGGTCCTACTTCTGACATATTAAAGAAATCATGGGCACTTCATCATTTCATGGCTCCCCCATCAGTCATACCCCAAATAAACACCCTTAGTCACGGAAAGATTGAACAAAAGTGTGGCAGGCTCAGCACAATCTGTCCCCACTTCTGGAAAAGCAACACAAAGCTCATATTATACTTTAAAAGGATAGAAAACTTAGAACCATATTTGAGTCTTAGCCTTCTCTTAGTCCTTCAAGTCCAATTAGCTGCCCAATCCTTTTAAGTTTACCTCTAAAATATCTCTCTACCCATCTACTCTTCTCTACCCATAAATTATACTTCCTACCTTGTTTCTTATCTATCAAACTGATATCCCTTCTATCAAGCTTACCAGTTTCTAGTCTAAGAGTTCTTAAAAAAAAATCCTTACCTTTCCTCTTAGATGGCCTATATTGTGTATTGGTTCTAAGGCAGAAGAGTAGTAAGGGCTAGGAAATTGTGGGATAAGTGACTTGCCCAGATCTGCATAGTCCGAGTTCTTACCTGGGGTTCCATGAATTTATGTTATTCAAGCAAGTTAATTAAAAAAAAAAGACACAGAAAGACCAAATGAAACTATGAAAAACGAAAAAGTAGAACCAAGAGAACATTATATCCAACTAAAGAATTAATGTTTGAATAATAACTTGTGAATGTCCACCTCCAGAAAATGAGCTGATAACTAGAAACATGAAAGACATAGTTTATATATTCATTTTTTTTGTCAAGTGATGCCTTTTCTAGTGCAGGGGGAGGAGAGACAGAGATACTAAGAATTTTAATGTAACAAACAATGAATTAATTAAAAATTTTAGATTATCTTTATCTCTGTCTCTATAAATACAAAATAAAATAAATAGAACTACAAAGAAATTATATTGAAATAGTTATCTATGGATAAATGTATGTATATGTATATGTGGAGATATGACAAATGATTATTTCAAAGCAATTGATTTATATAAGCTTATGTAAAGGTTCAAACACACACAGGATTGACAGTAAGTCCTGGCTTCAAATCTGAGCTCAGAAACTTCCTGGCTGTGTGACTGTGGGCAAATCACTTAACCCCCCATTGCCTAGCCCTTACCACTCTTCTGCTTGGAGCCAATACACAGTATTGATTTTAAAATGAAAGTCAACAGTGGTTTTTTAAGTAAAATACATAGGACTACAAAGAAAACTGATTAAATTGAAAGTTATCTATCTAACCTAACTTATTTATAAATTCCCAACTGTGTATGTACAAAGAAGGAAAGGAAGATAGATAAATAATTGCATTTCTATATAATCTGTTTCTCTTGAAATTTTATATTTTAATTTATATATTTAAAATATTTTCCTGAGAAGGGGTCTGTGGACTCAGCAGATTGCCAAATGGGTCCAGGATACATAAAACAGATTAAGATCTTCTTCTGTAGTCAATCTTTTACACTGCTACCAAAATAATCTTCTCAATACAGAAGACTGGCCATGATTCTCTCCTGCTCAGATAATTTCAGTGACTCCCTACTGCCTATTGGACAAATTCCAAATTCTTTACTTTTGATATTGCTTCTATAGGATGGTACTAAACTATCTTTCTAGTCTTTATTCTGTCTACTCCCCTTGTCCTCTAAGTTCCAGCCAAGATCTTCTACAACTAGCTGGTACTCATCTTATCTTGTTATCTTCTGCCCTGAGGAATCTACAGTCACTTTCCTATATGTTAAACACATTTTTTTCTTTATCTCCCATCTATTATCTTTCTCTTTTTGTCAAGATCCAATGTGAATAAAATTCCATGACCTCCATGATGCTTTCCCTGAGTGCCATCGCCACCATTAAATTCCTAAATAAAAACTATCCCTATTACTTCAAATGTTCCTAGTACATTTTGCTCTAATTTCTCCTCTGCTTTTGCCACATTGCACCACTTAAATGGCATGTGTATATATGTATCACTTGTCTAATAGATTAGAGGGGATGTGGTGTAGTGAGAAGAATGATGGGTTTACAATCAGATGAGTCCTGCATTAGAATCCTATTTCTAAGGATTGCAAACTCTGTAGCAATTTACTGAAATTCTCAGGACTTCAACTTTTTTTTCTCTATAAAATAATACTTGTATTATCAACCTCTCAGTGTTGCTGTCATGAAATGATGCATGTATGTAAAGTGTTATGTATAAAGCTAGTATTACCTTAAAGTCATTGAGCCCCGAAATGGTAATATTTTTTATCTCTGAGGTTTATTTATTTATTTCTGAATCTGTGATTCCACTGGTATGGACAAGTTCTGGTTTGGAAACTCCATCCAGGAGCTACAGAAAGGTGGCTTAGTGGATAGAGAACCAGGTTTGAAGATGGGAGGTCCTGGGTTCAAATCTAGTCTGAGATAGTTCCTAGTTGTATGACCTCAGGCAAGTCATTTAACCCCAATTGTCTAGCCTTTTCTGCCTTAGGACTAATAATTAGCATTGACAGAAAGTGAGGATTAAAAAAATAAAGAAAAAAGAAACTCCATCCACCAATATAGAACAGCAACTCATTTATAAATTATAGTCTTAGAAAGTTGTGTAGGGTCAAGTGAAGTGCTTATGATTTGCTTAAATGTGACAGTAGGATGTGAACTTGTATCTTCCTAATATCATACTGCTTTTTGCTTCCCACATCATAGTGGTATAGTAAGTATTTAATTGCTGCACCTCGTTTTTGTAACAAAAAATTATATAAAATTCCTACTAATCTTGTATTGGTGTTAGATATTCATGAAGCTGAAAACTAATCCCGGTTTGAGTTAAAAGGAAAGTAAAAAGGGTTAATATAATTCTCTGAACCACAGGTCAGAAATTAACTTCGTGTAATTCAATTCAATTCATTTTAATTCAATGAGCAGTTACCAAGAGCCTCCATATATAAAACACTGTGTGCTAGGCTCTGGGAATGAGAAGTAGATAGTTGCTACTCTTAGGCAACTCATATTATTCTGGGAAGGTGTATGTGGATAAAATAAGCCAATAAAAAAAAAGAATGAATGGGAAAAGTAAATGAATGAATGAATGAGCAAATAAGCAAATAGACCAATAAATGGATTGATGAGAGATAGACAGATGACAGATAGATAGATAGATAGATAGATAGATAGATAGATAGTTGGATGGATGGATGGATGGATGAATAGATAGATGTATTTATGGATGGATAATGAATATATGGATGGATGGATAGATAGATTATGTATGCATGTATGTATAGATAGATAAATAGATGATAGCTAGATACATGGTTGTATGTATGTATGGATAGATAGATAGACAGATGGATGAATAGATGTATGTATGGATGGATGGATGAATGGATGGATAGACAGATGGACTGACAGACAGACCTAGACAGAGATAGATAGATAGATAGATAGATAGATAGATAGATAGATAGACAGACACACAGGTATATGGAAAGATAGATAGATAGATAGATTATGTATGTATAAATAGATAAATTGATGATAGATACAAGGGTGCATATATGTATGTATGTATGTTTGGATAGAGAGATAGATAAAGAGATGGAGAGATGGATGGATGGATAAATAGATGGATGGAAGGATAGATGGATAGATAGATAGATAGATAGATAGATAGATAGATAGATAGATAGATAGATGATCATATATAATGTGAAATCATTTCAAGAGACAGCAAACACTAGCAGCTAAGAGAATAAGGGAAGGCTTCATATAGGACAGGTCAGCTAAACATAAATTGAAGCTGAATAAAGGTGTAACCTTGTTGGCGATATTGGTCTTTCAATTGTGCTCTCCCTAGCAGTAAAATCTTAGTCTTAGAACAGCATTGGGGAGCATGGCCAGGGCTAGCACATGAGTCATCCCTGTGGGTTTCTGTATTGATCAAGGATGGGCATAGGTGCAATGCTTTCATACAAATGTAGAAAATGTGAATATGTCTACAATGGAATTAGTCTACTGGAATAATCTTTTTGAATGAATGTCAACTCAAACAACCAATTGTTCTTAATCTGCTATATTACAACAGGCTGATTTTGAGTTGAACTGAGTAAAGCAGTGATTCCCAAAGTGGGCACTACCGCCCCCTGGTGGGTGCTGCAGAGATCCAGTGAAGCAGTGATGGCCACAGGTGCATTTATCTTTCCTATTAATCGCTATTAAAATTTAAAAAAAATTAATTTCCAGGGGGCTAAGTAATATTTTTTCTGGAAAGCGGGCAGTAGGTCAAAAAAGTTTGGGGACCACTGGGCTAAAGCAACCTCTTGTGTAACTTCCTGGAGATAAAGCATTTTCCATGGCCCTAGGTACCACAAGCTACTCAAACCAGTCAAACTTATTGTTCAAATAGAGATCACTCTCATTTGATGAGCCTCATAACTACCCTATAGGGTAGGGGTGCTATTATTATCCCCATTGTACAGTTGTAGAAAATGAAGCAGGCAAAAGTAAGTGAATTTCTCAAGATCATGCAGCTCAGAAATATCCAAGGTAGGATTTGAACTCAGATTTTCTTACCTTTAGGCCCAGCATTCTATCCATTGCACCACCTAGCTTCTTTTCCAGACCAAACATCATAGATTTAGAACAGGAAGTGATATCAGACATCATCTAAATGAGGAAATTGTGGCACAGAAGGGAGAAGTAACTTAAATCTGAGACTGGAAACTCTATCTCCAGACCTTGAAATCTTTCCACAGATGCCAGTTTTCTGGATCTGTAAAATGGACTACTAGAAAAAAAAGTCTCACCATAATTATGAATGTGATAATTATAATCTAACTCATATAATGCTTGATAAAATATTTATGAATGTGCTAGTTTAATATGTTTGTTTATTATAGAATGTTAGAAGATGATTCTTGTTTTTCTTTTGTTTTCAGTCATGTCTAACTCTCTGTAACCCCATTTAGAGTTTTCTCAACAGAGATAATGGAGTGGTTTGATATTTCTTTCTCTAGTTTATTTTACAGATGAGGAAACTAAAGCAAACAGAGCTAAACGACTTGCCCAGGGTCACGCAGCTAGTAAAAGTTTGAGGCCAAATTTGAACTCAAGAAGGTAAATCTTCCTGGCCCCAGGCCTGGTACTCTATCCACTGAACTCCCTCCCTACCATAGAGGATGCTAGAAGAATGCTAGAAAGAACCTCAGCAATAATTTCATCTAGTCCCCTCATTTTACAAATAAATTGAGGTCCAGAGTAGATGAGTGATATCACTACTGAATGGAAGTGCCCAAAGGAACACAGTAGATAGTATAATCTTGCCAACAAGGTTAGTCAATTAATTCAGTTTCAATTTTTGTCCTTCGACTCCTCATTCCCATAGCTTCTAGGGTTCTCTCTTTCTTGAAATGACTTCAGATTTCCTGTGCCCTCTTACACATAACTATAGTATCTAGCAACAGAGTTCATACTAAAGCCTATGTCTCCACACCTACTTCATTATTCTTTCTCTTCCAATATACCACATCCATCCAATGGTCCATTTACAGTTTTACTCTGGATGCTGTCAAGTCCTGCGTCCCTCTGTCATTTTTTTTTCATCTGAAATATTATTTCTACATATTTTACTATAAATTTTACTGATCTCATGCTTAGAATTGGCCAAAAGTTGTGGTTCAATTTCTATCTGAACAGATTTCCTATCAAGGAATCTGTCCACCTTCCTAATACCTTTGATGGGCAACATACTCAAGTGACATTTTGTAATACACTAATGGACTTCACTCGAATTTAGCTTTCTAAAAGTTTTTGTTTTTTTTCCCCTTCCCCTTAAGCAAGGAGGGATCTTTGATCCATACATAAGAGAGCTTGAGAGATACACCTTACATTCTGTGAAAACTGACTTATTAGCATTCTGGATGAGAATCAGGTGAGGCCAAATGATTATAGCTTTAGAAGATTGATCTAACACATAGTGTCAGAATTCCTGAACCCTCAACTTCACTTTGTCTCTGTCTGGCTTTTGTTTTTCAAATCATTTCCCCCCCTCCCAACTTTTTTTTTCTTTTCTGAAGTTGCCGAGCCCATTAATTTGAAACAGTCTAAGTTGGTAAAATTAGTCATTCCCCAAAACTGTGGGTGGAAAAAATATCCTTTGATCTTCACCTTCCTAAATTGCTAAGATACCACAGTTACTCACATCCCTGACATCACTATTGTGTGTTTGTATAACTGGTCTCTATTACGGAGGCTGAGGAAGAGATGTGAATAGGAAGCACCTATCTTTAGTGAGTATCCTTAATTCCCTTCCAGTTACATGGAAGCAGTGTGGTTTATGGTACAGAGCAACAGATGTACATAGCTGGTACAAGTATGAAAACACTGCCAGACTACAGGCAAAGCAATCTAAGAAATCATGATACTGAAAGCCAAAATACCAGAGATGCACATAATCACATTTTTGAAGAAATGGTTTCACTCAAAAGCTTAATGGTTTACTTTAACCAGGGCACCATCAACTCCAGAATAAACCATCAAGATGGGCAACTGAGTTTGGTTATATGAGTTCCAGTCTCAGCTGTGATCATAGTCCTCAGAGTCCAAGTCCATTGTTATTTCTAGAGTTGAGATTCCTAAAGCAACCTCGAGGATCTTCCAGTTTGAGCCCTGAAGTTTCATCCTTGGGGTTCAAAGTTCCAATAACATCCCTAGGTTCAGAGATCTAATTTTTTTGTTGTCTTATTTTGTGAGTTACCATTTGTTTTTGCTTATACATAACATGATGTAATATATAACAATTTAATGCATATGATTTGTTAGAAATATGTAATAAATTATAATAAATATACTTAAACCAGAGAAACAAGTTCTCACATAAGTTATCTACTTTTAAGACTGAGTTTCAGAGTTCTTACCTGACTCATGAGATTACAAATTCTAATCATAAGGCTAGGGTTCCAAATTCTAAACTCTGGGGTTTTGAGTTCTAATCCTAAAACAGAAATTCTGAATTCTAAGTTCAGCATGGAAATTTTGAGTTCTAATCGCAGTCCTGAGGTTCCTAATGCCAAACAGAGGTCTGTGGTTCTGAATTTCAGTCTTTGCTCAGATACGGACAAATCATAGTCAAGATACTTAAGGAAAGTGGACTTTGCTTTCCTGTTTATTCAGAGAGAAATAGATAACAAGCTTGATATTCCTTATAATTATTTCAGGAAGTATTCATTAATTGAATATCTATTGCAACTACAAAAAAAGATACAACCTTATTCTAATAATTAGCTTCATAGAAATATTAGAGCATCCCCCAGTGGGGTTAAGTTGTTAATAAATAGTTCTAGCACCTACTTCAAGTTTTCAGCCACATAAAGATATATGTGTCTATGTATGTCTATGTGTGTAAACATGCATGTGTCTTTTGTGTGTGTATGTACACATATATATATACATGTGTGTATAACAATGAGTGGACCTTTGTTCGCATGAGTTGCTTGGCTGAATATCTATGCATTAATAGATTTTTAAAAATAGAATCATACTTAATCTTCTGGAGAGCAGAAACCATGTTTTATTCTTTTATATTCCCTATTGCATCCAACACTATGTCTTGAACCTACAAAGAGCTCACAAAATATTTGTTGATTGATTTGATACTTGCAGTTTTCTGAGGAATCTTGCTGCTCAAAGGAGAGTTGTAAGAATTGGTTCATAAAAGTGAATTATCCCTTTCAAGTGTGCAGAAACTTATTTTAGCCAAACTGAATCACAGGATCACAGAATTTAGGACTGAAAAATCCCTTAATTAACAAGTTAGTGCAATTCCCTTATTTTACACAAGAGGAAGCTGAAGGGAAGCTTGGTAGCACAGTGAATAGAGCACCAGTTCTGGAGTTGGGAGGACCCGGCTTCAAATCTGACCTCATATACTTCCTAGCTGGATGATCAGAGGCAAATCACTTAACCGTGATCACCTCACCCTTGCTTCTCTTCTGACTTAGAATTGATAATAAGAGAGAAAGTAAGGATTTAAAAAAAAAAAGAGGAAAACGAGGTTTCCAGTGAGGAAATGACTTTCTCAAAGTTACATATGTAGGTAATGAATAGGAGAGTTTAGGACTTAGATCACCCATTTTCAAGTTGGGCTTTGGGGTAGAGAATTACCAGCAATTATATAGCACTTGAAGGCTTTCAAAATATTTTATACATATTATCTCATTTGGTCTTTTCAATGACCTTGAGAGGCAAAGGTAGGTGACTTTATTATTCCCACTTTAAAGAAGAAATTGAGGCTGAAAGTTTAGACTTCCCCAAGGACACATAGTGGGTATGTGTCTGAAAGAGGAATTGAATTCACTTCTTCCTAACTTCAAATCTAGTCATCCTAGCCATCTCTTGCCTGTTGAGAGTAACAACATGAATAGTTTCTGCCTTATAGAATCAATCCAGTTCCTTTTTCTATCTCCTAAAAAAAAAATTGTGATATAAGGAATCATCACTGTCCAATCCACAAAGTCCAACAAGTTGGCCTCTCTAAGTTAAAATAAGGAAGAATAGCCAGTGAGTCCCTAGTGGGGGTTCAAAGAAAGTCACTTTCTATCAAAGTGGCAGTAAACCTATCTTCCTATTCCTCCCTATCTGCTGTGCTTATCTTCAGATTTCTGAATTTAATTCTCAATCCTGGAATCATAAAATAAAGAGAAAGGGCTAGTGAAAAAGCACATGCTATTTTTGTCAACTTTCTTGTAGTTCTGGGAGATGTTACCCTGCCTTGAAAAACTATCAGTGATTTCACTGGTGACTTTCAAGTATTAACAGTTGCAGACTAAGGGGAGCCAAAGGGAACAATAGTCAGTGTTGTTTTTCCAAGTATTTCCTGGAGCCCTCCCCTGCCTTCCTCCATGGAAATTTTTCCAAGCTGCCCTGCAAATAACTACAAAACATTTAACAACTCTTTGAAAATGCTTATTACTGGGACTGCCTCCTTTCACATGGTAGCAAGCAGGCAAAAAAAAAAAAAAACATTGGAAAAAAGTCTCTCCCTACCCCCCTCCTGGGTAGGTAAAAAGTATTACTCATCCTAGGCAAGCAAATTGGGAAGTGATGATTGGAGAAGAAGGTTGGAACAAAGAAACATGGCACCTTGTTGGAAACTTCCAGTTAAACTCTGTCTAGTTTCACATCACTTGGGCTGACTTCTTCAACAAAAATAAGACATGTATTTTAAAAAGGTTGAATAGAGGAAAAAACAAGCTAATTATCCCCCTTCTCCCCTTTTATGTCTAAAGTTGGTTTAATTTAACTTTTATTTTTCAACCAGTTGTTTTGGTGTCATCCATATGGTCTAACAGTATGACAGCAGACTGTGTTTGCTAGTGCCCTCTACTGGATTGGTTTTTCAAATGCAACTGTCTCCAAGTATTCTTCACAGCATCCCTTCCCAATCCCCATAGGCATATGGAACTAGAGTTGGAAGGGCTCTCTAAGAACATCTAGTACAAAGAGGGTGTGCTACAGACAACTCAGACTGGTCCAAGACAATTGATTGTTAAATTTTCAGACTGAGCATTCAGATCTCTAATGATACAGACAGTATATCTATATCATGTATAAATATATACTCTATATTTATGCACATGCATATGAATATGCTTGTCCATACTATAGGAAAATATAAGTGAGGTAATGGGGTCACCAGGGATATTACAATAAACTAAGTGTTTTGTGGGAACACACTCTAGGATTTATGAGAGACTGGACCAGGGTGAAGAGACCAGAGTTTACTGGATCTCCACAGGAATGGCAGTTGATCTTAACTGTCACCCAGCTTCCACTAGACCAGAGTATAGTAACAGGCTAACAAGGTAAAAGGGACTTAACAGCTTTAATTATGTTAGACTAAAAGGTGGGAAAGGATGTCTATACTTAAAATCTAAAGGATAAAACCACAGGGCAATGGGAGGACTTATTCTACTCTTATCTAAGTGATCTAAACTAACAGGGCCCAAGGAGCTGTAAATGGAGTCTCTGGGTTTCTGCCTCAAACCTGGAACCTGCCAGGCTTGAGTACAGCTAGGGCTTTGTGGCTTTGGGATTCTCACTGCAATCCACTGATGACCTCTGGATGCCAGGAGCTAAAGTTGTCTCAGGAACCAAGTAGAGAGGGTTTTGCTTGAAGCACTGTCCTCCAGTTCTCAAACTTCTCCTCCTCTCTTGGCTCTGTAGATTTGTCCTTTTGCTAGATGACACACCACACAGGATCCCAGGGGAAATCAGGAAGCAGGGTGTCCTTTGCTCTGAATGCTCCCAGGGTGGCAACAGTTTTTGCCTACCACTAATGTAGTCCATACTCAGGGCACAGACAGACTTCCTCCTCCCTCATTCCATCATGGAATTCCCAGCTCCAGCTCCTTCCTGCTATGTACAACTTAATCAATACATAATCAATACCTAATCTAATCTTCCTCACAACAATACACATGACATACATATATGTATATATATATATAAAACTAGCATTTTATATAGCTTTAAGTCTTTAAAAAATTCTTTAAAGATATTGTCTCATTTGATCCTCACAATGCCTAGAGAGGTAGATATTATAATTATCCCTACTTGATTAGATAGATGAGGAAACTGAGGCAGGCAGAAGTTAAGTGACTTGCCACAGGTCATACAGCTAGAAAATTTCTGAGGTCAGACTCAAGTGCTGGAGTTCTTGATTCCAAGTTCAGATATACAATACATAGGAAGACAGAGAGAGAGAGAGAGAGAGAGACAGACAGAGAGAGAGACAGAGAGAGAGGCAGATGGAGAGATTATTAAATAGATAATATATATGAATCTATACATAAATGTCAGAAACATATATGTAGTATATGCATATTATAAACACTTTATATTTTACTTTCCCAGTTGCTTTTATATGTTATTCATATTTTTATTCATATCAACTTCATGAAGTAAGTAAACCCTATCATTAGCTGAAAATACTGAAGGATGTGTAGGATGGTAAAGAAAAAATTCAGCTGCGATGTGAAAGTTCCCTCCATGGATGTGAAGGGCTGTCAAATAGAAGAGAGATTAGTCTTTTAAAGGTTGGCTTGAAGAAAGGAATAGAAGCAGTAGAATGTCAGCAATTGGAAGATGGGGGCTTTTTTTTTATTGTCCATAACACAATGTCTTGCATATCGTGAGTTCAAAGAAAAGCTTAATGGATGGGAATCAGTTGAATTTGACTTAATATCATGAGACAAATTCCTAACAATGAGAGTATTCAGAAAATGTTTATGGGGAATAGTGGGTCCCTCTCACTGGAATTCTTTAGGATTGGGCTTTTTTTTTTTAAACCCTTAACTTCTGTGTATTGGCTCCTAGGTGGAAGAGTGGTAAGGGTGGGTAATGGGGGTCAAGTGACTTGCCCAGGGTCACACAGCTGGGAAATGTCTGAGGCTGGATTTGAACCTAGGACCTCCTGTCTCTAGGCTTGGCTCTCAATCCACTGAGCTACCTAGCTGCCCCCTAGGATTGGGCTTTTTGTAAAGGATATGTAAAAGGAATTCATTGTTTAATAATAAGGAAAATCAGAGGCTGAGTTTCCTTAAATTCTATAATTCTGTGATGCTACTGTAATGGGATATTGATTGATTGGCTGATTGGTTGTTGTCCTTCCTATTAGAAGAAGACCAAAATGACACCACCAGTGATGTCTTTTGACTTGAGCATAAATTGGATTTAAGTGAATCAGATTTGCCTCAAATTATCAGCCTTGTTCTTTTCCAGAGACCTCAAAATCCAGAGGCAAGACAAAAGTCAGGATGACTGGCAATACTTCAGGATGCAGTAGATGACTTTTCTCATCTTCACCGTCTATCCAAGTTCCAAGTGCTCCACAGTGCCTGCTTCTGCTGCCTTTATGGCCACTGGAACAAATTGTTCTCATCTGCCCCTTTCACTGAGAGAAGTCTTCACAGTTTGGGGTCCATACCTCCCCTAACTTACTGATGAGTTTGAGGCTGGTTTAGCCCACCTTCCAAAATAGTTTCCCTTGGTGTGAACACTGCATACTATAGTTTCTTGGAGCCACAGGTGAGAGCTGGATGGCAAATGTTCAAATGTGCTACATATATATATATATATAATTTNATTTAAGTGAATCAGATTTGCCTCAAATTATCAGCCTTGTTCTTTTCCAGAGACCTCAAAATCCAGAGGCAAGACAAAAGTCAGGATGACTGGCAATACTTCAGGATGCAGTAGATGACTTTTCTCATCTTCACCGTCTATCCAAGTTCCAAGTGCTCCACAGTGCCTGCTTCTGCTGCCTTTATGGCCACTGGAACAAATTGTTCTCATCTGCCCCTTTCACTGAGAGAAGTCTTCACAGTTTGGGGTCCATACCTCCCCTAACTTACTGATGAGTTTGAGGCTGGTTTAGCCCACCTTCCAAAATAGTTTCCCTTGGTGTGAACACTGCATACTATAGTTTCTTGGAGCCACAGGTGAGAGCTGGATGGCAAATGTTCAAATGTGCTACATATATATATATATATATAATTTTATGTATATATGAATATACATAAATATCAGAAACTTATACATACATAATGTATACATGAGTATTTTTTGTTTTACTTTCCAAGTTGCTTTTATATGTTATTGTGAATATCAAAGGAAGAATTTGGCCCTGAGGAGGACCCAGCAAGCCCTCCTTCCACAGGTGTATATGGGATATTTAGGGAATGGGAAATAACAATCCCATAAGGGAGGCCATTACAGAGAAGGGGAGGAAAAGCCTGATTCTGGAGTCAGAGGAACTGGATTTAAACCCCATATATGCTACATATCCCCTAGGGGATTCTCAACAAGTCACTAAACCTTCCTGTACCTCAGTTTCTTCAACTGTAAAATGAGGAGTTTGAATTAGATGGCCTCTCATGTCCTTCTAGCCCTAGATCAATAGCCTCCAAGTGGCAGTGGAGAAAACTGAGGCAGACAGGATTCATATGACCTTTTCTAGCATAACATGCCAAAAACTCAAACTAGACCTCAGATTTGATTACTCTCAGCTTCCAGGTAGAGGGCTTTTCCATTCCCCTTTCAGCAAAAGTGGGAAAGGTTTTCTATGATACAGTTTTTTCTTCATTTCCTTCAGTTCTCACTCTGTTGCTATTTGTGTGTGTGTGTGTGTGTGTGTGTGTGTGTGTGTGTGTGTGTATGTGGGTGTTTTCAGTGAAGCAGATGGTTATGATACTCAACCTCTATTGCTCATGGATATGGTCACAGGTCAATGGGAGGTTGGTGGGAGAAGCATTAATAGGATATAGCTATAGCTCTTCTAGAGTCAGAAAGGAGTGGGCCATAATGGGGGAAAATATGAAAATCATTCATTTTCACATTAGAAGCTGCTGAACTGTGGCACCTGCTTTACTATAGCAATCTGGACTGATGGCATAAAAGACAGGGTGTAAAAAGAATTGTAGACACTATAGCAAATGGAATAGGGCTCTCTTTGTCCTCAGAACACTAAGACAAGGCTCATTTAGAAAAGAATACGTGGCTTGGATTTTTTGTTGTTTCCTCTCCCCCCCTTCACCCCCTTCCCCAGATTCTTTTTTCTCTGTTAGACAGTTTTACAAGATCCAAATGTAAGCCTCCCCTTACCTGTGTCAGTTCATATTGTCCCTTTTCAATGAACAATTATCAAGATACATAGCACAATGTGAAAAAGTATTTGATTGAGAGTCAGGAAGATCTGAGTTTAAATTCTGTCACAGACATTTACTAGATCTGTGATGTTGGGAAAGTCACTTAATCTCTCTCAGTCTCAGTTTTCTCATCTATAAAATGGCGATAATAATATCACCTCTCTTATAGGGTCACTATGAGGATAAATGAGATAATATATGTAAATTTTTTTGTAAAACTTAAGAATTCTATTTAAAAGCTAACTAGCTATGATTATTTATTATGTAATCTTATTAGAGGTTTATTATATGTCAGATATTTTGCTAAGCAGTGGGGGAACAAGAAAAAGGCAAAAATATTCCCTGCTCTCAAGAAGCTTTCTAAAATTCTAATGAGACAGGAGAAGGGGAGAACAGATTTATACCAGTATACATAAAAGATAAATACATAATAGATGGAAGGTTAATGTAGAGGCGATGGCACTAGAAACATGGTCTCAAAGAGCTTGTATGTAGTCTTATCTACCACCTGGATGGAAAAGTCACATGGTCCTTAGAGTGAAACAGCAAAGAAAATGGTGACACCTTTTTTAATGTTATTTTCATTAGTAAAATCATAGTGATTTCTGATATTGAGCCTTTTGACAGTGGCAAGGACTATGGTGGCAACATTCCCTACCTCCACCTCCTAGCTTTCAGTAATTATGGTGAGCAGAAGACTAAATATGAGCTAGAGAGTTATGTGTTTGAGTTGGGGCAGCAATCAATTGATAGGGAAATTGAAGGACACCAACATGTCATGTTTCTGGCAAGTTTCTTCTTGACTTCTCTCGGAAGTATTCAGAAAGGGATGTTGGATGTTTAGTGTATAGCTTTGTCTATGGGAAAGGGAAAAGGTTATCCATGTACTCAGGCTTGATAATGAGGACAAGATTCTTCCATAATAACACAGTAGACAAAGATTATATAGATTACATTCTCTCTTCTTTCCTTTGGTTCCTTTCTTTCCCTTCTTTTCCTAACTTCTTTCCTTCCCTTCATTTCCTTATTCTTCCCTTCCTTCCTTTTCCATATTTTCCCTTCCCTTCCATCCTTTTTTCCTAGAAAAGAATCTGAGATTGCTAACTAGTTGAGAGGAAGAAAAGAGGGGTATAGTGGAATAGAAAAAGATCACATCAAATATCAATCACTGGTGTTTAGAACATCTCATTTAATACTTTTTTTTTGCCTTTTTCTCAAGAGGAAAATGGAGAGGGCAAAGAGGAGAGGTATACAAGGATAGAATGAAGGGAAATACATCAAACGATAACTATAAACATGAATAAAATTAGCTCATTCATAAAATGGAAGAGGGTGGCAAAATTAAAGAGAAAGTAGAATTCAACAATAAGTTGCTTACAATAATATATATTTGAGACACAAAAATCCACATAAAATTAAAATGAGGGGATGGAACAAAATCTGTTATGCTTTAGGTAAACCTATAAATGACTAGTGATTGTTTGAATTATTTTTTTTTTATTCCTCATCATTATACATAAGGATTATAGGCATCTTGAAAAAAAAATTTGGATAGTTTTCCTCTTCCTTTCTATGTATCTTCTACAACATTGTATATGGAACAAAAGAATTATACATATATGTATTTATAGAGGGAGTATTGATTGGGGAAGTTTTGGATTCAATATATGTTCCTTCCCATGGAGAATATGGATATCTGCATTAGCCCCCTCTTAAGAGGACAAGGATGAATCCCAATGGGGTCTTAGATATTAAGGCTCCTTAAAAAAAAGCCTGGTTTAGAGCCATTCCTTATCATGTACAAAGTAGAGGTTCTCAATCTGTGATACAGAAATCTCTCAAAGTAGAAGTTTGTCATGGGACATTTGGTAAATATTTATATTATCCTACTGAAATATCCCCAAAGTAGTAATGTTAGTGAAAAAAAATCTCCATTTTATTTCATTGCTTATGTGCATATGCATGGTAAATTATTTTTATTTCCTTTTATATCAAATAGAGATGTAAGGATATTTACAAAAAGATAAGGGAAACAGGGACCGACCAAACAGTTCTCCTAGGCAATGAGTTTCAGTGACGAGATTGACTTTTGAGATGAGACTTGGTTGATATGCTTTGGGTATCCTTGATCATAGGTTTGACTAACAATAATATATATGTACATATTTATGTACATATATATAAAATACTAAGACCAATATCAACCCTCTGCAGATATAGCCCTAGCCCTACAGATATAGGACATCCTCACAGCAACTCAAAATGCCTACAGAAATGATTATATTCCCTCGCAAGACATAAAGCAACCATCTGCAATACCACTCTACAGCTGGGCATGGTATGGCCTTCTTAAAGCTGTTTTATTTGAGTCTTTAACAACCATTTCCAGCATTCCATAATGCCAGCTGCTTAAGGGTGATATGGTATATGGAAAGTTCATTTTATGTTCTGTGTTCCTGGGCCAATTCTTGGACTTTTTTGGTGTAAAATGGGATACTTGATCGGAAGCTATGGAGTATGGAATTCCATAGCAGTATATCAAGCACTCTGTTAGTTTCCTAATGGTTGTTAATGTTTTTGTTTGGTGGTTTGGGAATGCCGGGCCAAACCCTAAATAAGTATTACCAGCTAGAGCCAATCTCAACTTGTTCCACGCAAGAAGAGGCCCTTCCAAGCCAATTTGCTTTTCTCAGAGAATTTCACCATTTCTGGTACTCAAGATTGATTATGTGTTCTCAAATCTAAGACAGCCACAACGGCAAGGTTATATTTGCTAAGTAACACCCTGTGATCTCTAGCTTACAAAAAGTCTTCTTTCTTCTCTGTTCACTCTGCTCGTGAATAGGAAAGGTCAGGGAATTCAGTTAATCCCCTACAGTAGTTTTTGGTATGATGTAGGGGGGAAAAATGATTAACCCAACAATGTATAAAGTACTAGGAATACAAATAGAAAAGTAAGACAGTCCCAGCCTTCAAAGAGCTCACATTCTACTAGGAGGAGGTAATATATGAAGGGGAGTTAGGAGAGGTGATGATAATGGTAGTAGGGAACAACTCTGTTCTTAAATTGGTCTATAGCTGGAAGAGACCTCAGTCTACCTATTTAAACAAGCATTTTATAGATAAAGAAGTTGGGGTCCAAGGAACTTAAAGTCTATTTTTTAAACCCTTACCTAATCCTGGTACTCTATCCATTGTGCCACCTACCAATCCCAAAATTAAAGTCTTGTCCAAGTCACAGCGGTATTAAATCTCAGAGGATCCCAGCATCAAGGCCCTTCCTAATCAAGTGAGTAGAGAGACATGACATGGCAATTAGGTAGTACAAAATTGATGGAAATGACTTGAGAAAGACCTGAGGTCAAATTTGGCCTCGGATAATTACTATCTATGCAACCCTAGGGAGGTCACTTAAATCTCTGTTTGCCTCAGTTTCTTTCTCTGTAAATGAGAATAATATCACCTGCCTCCTAGTGTTGTTGTGAAGAATAAATGAAATAATCATTGTAATATGCTTAACATAATACCTGACACATATAAATTTTATTGTTATTATTACAAAGATGTAGAATAACTTTATTTTTTCTTTTAAATTGAATAATTTTAAAATTAAAAATCCGTTTTCTCTTCTTCTTTTGAAAAAAGAAAAAAAGAGACAAAAATCCTTATCACAAACATGCAAAGTCAAGAAAAACAAATTCCCACATTAGCCATGTCAAAACAATAGTTTATATTCATATGTGTATGTGTCCATGTATGTCCATGTGTCTGTGTATAATAGTATATATACATATATTTGTGTGTATGTGTATAATATAAATATGTATATATCTTTCTGAATACCTAGTGATACCAAATACATATGTGTCTCAATCTGCACCCTGAGGAGGTAGGAAGCATGTTTCATCATGAGTTTTTTGGATCTATAGTTTGTAATTGTAATGATCAGAATTTTTAAGTCTTTCTAAGTTGTCTTTACAATTTTATTATTGTATCAATTATCATCCTGGCTCTGCTCATTTTACTCTGTGTTATTCAAACTAATCTTCATAGATTTTTCTATAACCATACCCTTTAACATTTCTATAGCACAGTAGAATACTTTTGCATTCTATATAATAATTTCTTGAATCATTCTCCAACTTAGGAATACTTTCTTAGTTTCTAGTTTTTGTTTTTTTTATCTCCTCCCCAAAAAAGCTGCTGTTAACTTTTTTGGTACATATTTCATTTCCTCTTTCTTTGGTCTCTTTGGAGAAGATATACCTAGAGTGGAATTGCTAGGTTAAAGGATATGAAGCGTTAACTTTACTTTGCAATGTAACTACCTTTATTTATATGCAAATTCTGAGGCTTTTCTGTAATCAGAACATTTTCAGCTCTCCTCCAGAGAGATTCTTTCAAAGTTCTTTACAAAGACCTGCTTCCACTCCCTCTGCAGTTTGCTTGTAGTACTGAGCAATTTACAGTTCAGCCCATAATCTCTAGATGCTTATTTTCCCCAGGTTTCTCAAGCAGAGCCATTATCCCCTCCTATTCACATAAGCATATTCTTAAATCCAAAGAATTAGAGGGAAGAGGCAAGACAGTGTGCCACAAAGGAGCAAGGTGTTTCAGGGCATGTAGTGATGGACCTTGAGTCAAGAAGACCTGGGTTCAAATGGAGCATTAGACACTGGCCCTGTAACCTTAGGTAAATCACTTTACCTCTTTCTGCCTCAATTTTCTAAGGCTGTGAAGTGAGGACCATAATATAGCCCCTACTTTCCTGGATTGTAGTGAGTATGAAATGTAATGATGTGTGTAAAGTGCCAGGCACTTAGTAGCTGCTTAGTATATGTTTGTTCCCTCTTTCCCATAAAATGACTGGTCTTTCACTCCAAACCTGGAAGGTTAGCAACATCTGCCCTAATATTGCCTAATACCAAATCCTTAATTATTTTCTGCTATAGAAATCCTATCCCAATTTAAATTTGTTTCCAATAACTGTGATGTAAATTTCTGATATTGAAAGCAATGAGTAGACTAGCTGTGGAATTAAAAAATAAATATTTTAGGGGCTCAAAAAGACACCAGCATCTCTTCTAATGATGAAAAGCCATTGATCTTTCAACTGGCTTTGAAAGAGCTACTGCAGCATATGACTGCTATGGCATTATAAGGTGACTGCTTTTGTGTCCAAGTTGATCATTCAGATAGTTGGAGTTCTGCATAGTTGCCTTAGATACCTGGGAGAGCTCCCTTCAGATTAGGTCTTCAATATATATACATATCTTATAGGTCAAGAAATAGTGGCTGAGCATCTATTTGGGGCCATCATGGAACAAAGTTGTCATGATGTTCTTCAAATTCTTTTGGCACCCAGTTGGTCCTTTCAATCACTGTATTTTACTCACTTGTTGACACCATTTCTGTGAAATTTATGAAAAACGTGTATAAGGAAAACAGAGAGAAATCAGCTGAGTAAAGCCCTATTAGTAGTTCCTGCCAATCAAAGGGACAAATGCCTGGGTGAGAAGCCACTAATTGGCTGAATTGAATATTACAAGCAGAGAAGCAGCAGAATGAATTTAATAAGCATTGAATAGTACAAATCTGTTTAGTTTTATGTACCTAATACAAAATATCTATATCTCCCTTCCATTTAATAAAAGAGAATTTTATTTAGTGAAATAGGTGTGATTTTAAGTAGATTTTAATGTCACACACCTTTCAAAATAGAAACCAAATTTTGTACAACCATTTTCGGGGGAGGGGGGAGGTGAATAGAGGAGCTAGTGTGGAGTTGTCTATTGGTAGAAGATGGGGAAATAAGCATTTATATAGTACTTATTTGACAGACATTGGCTAAGTACTTCACAAATATCTCATTGGATCTTCATAACAACCCTGGGAATTCAGTGCTGTTATTATCCCAATTCTGCAAGTGAGGAAACTGAGACAGAGATTATGTGACTTGTCTATGGTCATAGAACTAGTAATTGTTTTCAGATGGATTTGTACCCAAGTGTTCCTGGCTCCCATCACAGCTCTCTATCCATTGCACCACTCAGCTGCCTCATAAGTAGGAAATATGTTTGATTTTATAACTGTTTTTAACGTGTTAGCTTTTTTATGATTCTTTTCCTTCCTTCAAAAATACTTAGCTACAAAGGCTGAAGTGGGAATTGTTGGCACACAATCTAGCACTTTATTTTATGCTGTCTTGTGGATAGTATATTTAAAAGAATGCTGCTCCATGAATTTTGGGACTTCAGTTTTATTTAATTCTGGTTCTTCTAGGTGACCCTTAGCAAATAATTTCAGACTTCTGGGCTTTATTTTCTTCAACAACAAAATGAGCAGGTTGAATTAGAGCATTGAATTATAGATTTAGAAAGGTTTTTCAGTTGTTGTAGTCACATCCAACTCTTTGTGACTCCAAATGGAGTTTTCTTGGCAAAGATACTGGAATAGTTTGCTATTTCCTTTTCCAGGTCATTTTTCAGATGAGTAAACTGAGGCAAAGAAGGCAAAGTGATTTCTCCAGAGTCACAGCTAGTAAGTGTCTGAAGACAGATTAGAACTCAGAAAGAAGAGACTTCCTGACTATCCACTGTACCACCACACTGCCCCAAAGATTTAGAGACAAAACATTAGTTAGCAAATCCAATCTCCTCATCCCCTATTTTATAGATGAGGAAATCAAAGCCATTAATTTTAAGTAACTCACCCAAAGTCTTACAGAATGGAAGAGGCAGGACTGGAATTAGAACTCAGACATTCAGATTCCAAAACATTGTCTTTTTGTTTGCAACATGAAGGTCTCTCCCAAGGTTATTATCCTTATGATTCTCTAATTCTTTTTTTTTAAACTCTTACCTTCTGTCTTAGAATCAATATTAAGAATTGGTTCCAAGGCAAAAGAGTAGTAAGGAGTAGGCAATTGAGATTAAGTGACTTGTCTAGGGTCACACAGTTAAAAGTGTCTGAGACCACAATTGATCCCCTGCCCATCTCTCATATTATCTTTACCCACTATTCTAGGTTCATGCCAGATGTTCATTAAACAATTAATTCATTCATTGATCTAGAATGATAGTAGAACTGGAGAACTAAATGATTTTGCTTAGGTACCTGGATCAGATCTTCCCAAGCACTGCAGAAGGTTATATGTATATATTCATGTGTATATGTGTGTGTACCCACATTTACAGACCCCTTTTTAGCTCCTGGCAATCCTGATCCAACCCCAAGACCATTAGCAATCACTCTGAGTTTACAGACATCCAGAAATGAGGATCAGACTGCACTTTTGGAAAATTTATTACTGGTAGGAGAGCTTGCATCCCAAGGGCAAGAGTTTTGTTTCTTTTGCGACTAATAACTCAACATGGATGGCAGGCAGGAACACTTTATAAAACATCTTCATTCTTCACAGGTGAGAAAGGTGCTAGCCAGGGTAGGCTGCAGTATTTCACTTAATTCAAGAGTGATTTGATTACTCTGATTTTTAAGCATTTTAACTTTGCCCCCAACAGGGGCCATAGACAGTTGGGAAAAATGAGAAGAGCCTGTGGAAACACACATCTCATTTTATATTGCCGATGTGGTGGTAATTGTACCCTAAGCAGTGTGTGCTGGTTCTAGAGGAAAGCAAAATTGCATGCAATGAGATTCTGGGGGAAATGGATTTGCTACCTAATAGAAGCACCTTCCTTGATGAAATGGCTAATAATAAGTACATGTGGTGGGAGAGTTATTATTATTTATTAAGTTTCATTTGTTTACAAAGTAACTGGAATAAGCCATCCAGAAGTGCATGAGGCTCACTTTTCCATTCATGAACAAAAATAGACCCATTTCCTTTAGACATAGGCTTCTTGGAAATGTGGGGATAGGAGGAACTAAAACCTCTTTTGCAGACCTTCGGATCCCTTTAATTCTAAAGCTAATGGTTCCATAGCTAGTCCCTTGGATCCTAAAATACTAAATATACAGAATCTTCAAAGTGTAGCTAAAGAATGCTGAAAGATTAGATCAAATTACTCAGGACTGGAGTCAACCCCAGGCAAATGCAGTGGATAGACCACTGGGCCTGGTGTCAGAAAAAAACAACAACTTAGTTTGAATCTGGCCTCAGATACTCACTAGCTATGTGATCTTGGGCAAGTCACTTCTCTTCAGTATGCCTCAGTTTCCTCATCTGTTAAATGGGGGAAATAGTGCCTCTTAGAGTTCTAGTAAGAGTTAAATGAGATAATATTTGTAAAAGTGCTTAGCACAATGCCTGGTAAAAGTAGGCGCTATATAAATGCTTTTTCCCCATTTATAGGATGATTTAAAATTTAGAGAATACCATACTTCGGCATATTTCTCTTGAACTTTGATGACTTTCATGTAAGATTAGAACATAACCTATATACCCTATATCAAGATAAAGTCAAAATGAGTATATGATTTAGGCATAAAGGGGAATACCATGAGCAAATTACGGGAATATGGGATAGTTTACCTGTCAGATGTATGGATTAACAGAATATATGACTAAACAAGAGAAAAAAACATTATAAGATATAAAATAATTATTTTTATTATGTTAAATTAAAAAAGGTTTTGTACAAACAAAACCAATGCAACCAAGATTAGAAGGGATACAACAAACTGGGAAAAAAATTTCCCAGATAAAGGCTTCCTTTCTCAAATATATGGAGAAATCAGTCAAATTTATAAGATTACAAGTCATTCCCCAACTGACAATGGTCAAAAGATATAAAAAGGCAGTTTTCAGATGAAGAATTCAAAGCTTTCTTTAATCATATGGAAAAAATGTCCTAAATCACTTTTGATTATAAAAATCAAAATTAAAACAACTCTGAGGTACCACCTCAACCTTAACAGATTGGCTAATAGGGTAGAAAAGATAAATGATAAATTTCGAAAGGAATGTATAAAAATTTGGACGCTAATGTATTGTTAGCGGAGTTGTGAACTGATCTAACCATTCTGGAGGGCAATTTGTAACTATTCCCAAAGGGCTATAAAACTTCTGCATACCCTTTGATCTAGTAATAACACTACTATGTCTATGAACCAAAGAGAGGGGAAAAAATGGAAAAGGACCTTTTGGTACAAAAATATCTATCACAGTTTTCCTTGAGTGGTAATTTGAATTGGAAATTGCTGAGTTTCATAATTATAAGATTGGGTGAAATATGTTCACCCTCTCCATATAATACATGATGTCAGAACTTATAATTATGTCCCCTCTTAGATTCCATGTTTGCAAATTAAAGGAACCTATTTTTTCCAGCTTTTCTTTAAATAAAATGTTCAAAAAACTGTCTTTATGGAGGACAATTATTTTCTTGATAGTGGGTAATCTATTCTTAATTTCTTTAAGCTACAGCTTCTGTTTCAAGTTTCCTTTTGCATGTGTAAAAACCTATGTACCTCTAATCACTCTATTCTCCCAAGGGTTATTCCCTAAGGAAGAGGGTAGGAGGGCAGGGAGGGAAGTCCTACATAGTTAAAGAGATTATTGTTGCATAGGCTAAGTGAGAATTGAAAGTGAATCTCTCTTTCATATTCAATTTGGGAAAAAGGGAGACTCATGAGATTCATTCTGCCTCTATATCAGACATTTCCTCAACTAATATGAAAAATCAGAGATAATGATTGTGGGAAGCCCTTCTGGATGGACAATAATTTTCTTGAGAATTACTCCAGAATTAGAAATGTAATATACCATAATAGATAAAGGGCTAGATTTGGAGTCAAGGAAAAGTAGGTTCAAAACTTGCCTCAGACACATTATTATCTATGTGACTTCTAGGCAAGTCATTTGATTTTTCTTAGACTGTTTTCCTATATGTAAAATGGAGATAATAATAGAACTCATTTCAGAGCATGGATGTAAGGATCCCATGAAATGATACATGTGAAGTATTTTACAAAAACAAATTGATAATGATGTTTTAGAAAACCATTCATAAGTTACAATAGAAATATAACTTCACAGTTGAGCACTCAGTGCCGGAAAAGTTGATCTCTGAACAATTGGACACTGATTCAATAAGGTTTTGGGGAAGATTGGCAGAAATGGAATTTAAATGACCCAGACAAAAACAGATAATGGATAAATCTCTTAAGAGAGATTTGAAAAAGAATGATTCTGTCTTTTGTCTACTTCTGGAAGTTGTAAGTCATTTTTGGAACATCATGAAGCTTTTAGCTCTTGCTTGGCAGAACTTGCTGCAGGAAAGTTTTAGATATCATAGTTAGAGCTAGCAAGTAAGTGTCTTAGAGGATAAGTAGTCTTCATTTTATAGATGAGAAGACTGAGGCTTAGAGAGTTTAAGTGACTTGATAGCTGGGTGACATGATGTGCTAGGCTTGATTATCAAACATTTACTAGCTATGTGAACCTGGACAAGTCCCTCTCATTCTCTAGGTCTGTTTTCTCATTTGTAAAATGGAGATAAGAACATCAACATTACATCTTTAATAGTTTTGTAATTCTGGGTAAGTCACGTATACCCTATTTGCTTCATTTTTCTCATCTATAAAATTGGGGATAATAATAGCAGCTACCTCCCAGGGCTGTTGTGAGGATAAAGAAAATAATTGTTAAGCACTTAAAACAGTGCCTGGAACATAGTAAGTGCTATATAAATATTAGCTCATATTATAATAATAAATTTAAAAATAAATACTTTTTATTGAGTTGTTTCAGTCCTATTTGACTCAACCCCTCGTGACTATATTGGGGTTTTCTTTGCAACAATTCTGGAGTGGTTTGCCATGTCCTTCTCTGGCTCATTTTTATAGATGAAGAACTGAGACAAACAGAGTGAAATGACTTGCCCAGGGTCACACAGCTAATAAGTGTCAGAGGCCAGATTTGAACTCAGGAAGACAGTCTTCCTGACTCCAAGCCCAGAGCTATATCCATGGTACCATTGTAAGCACTATATGAATGTTTACTATTCTTGTTTTTATCATTGTAATTGCTGCTATTGTTATTTTTGTTATTATTATTATTATTGTTCAATGAAAAAAAATGCTAAGTGATACTACCAGAATTTCTACCCAATCCCTCTGAATCCAAACTCAGTGTTCTTCATACTGCATCATCTGAGTTTGCCCTCTCATCATGCTGTTCCTTTGCAAAATACTAAAGTTATTCCTCACAACTCCTCCCCTAAATCTGTATGGTTAACACTTTCACATCATCTAGAAATTAATCTAGTAATCAAGCCACATAAGCACCAGATGAAAGAAAGTGATTTTGAGATTCATGCTTTAGTGATTGACACCCATTGTGGAATACCTCTCTAGACCCCTCCACACTGCTGGAATGAATTCACACAGCTTGTATAGGAAGAATTTCCCTGAGGGCAAGGACTATTTTGTTGGTGTTTCTGCATATCTTGGGACTACCTTAGTGCTCTCTCTATAAGAAGTTCTTAATCAATACTTAATTTAATGAAAGAAACAAAACACAAAAGGAATGTTTTACTGGAAGTCCTATGTATGACTAAGTAGCCATAAGATACAGAGTTCTTTTGCTAACTCTGGAGTTAAAATATACCACTTTTTTTTTTTTTTTTTTTTTTTTACCATTTTAATGACCAAGTCTACTTACTAACCATGTGATCTTGAGCAAGTCATTTAATAGAAGCTGTGCTTCTTCACAGGAAGATGGTTATATGAACCTGGAATATAGACATATTTCCTCATTAGGTCCTAAAATCATGAACATAGACTGATAGAGTGTCTCAGAATCAGCTGTAACTGAATGGTTAAGAGCACTGGGGCTAGAATCAGGAAAAACTCTGTTCAAATCTAATCTCAAACACTTCCTAGCTGTGTGACCCTAGGCAAGTCACTTAACCTCTGACTGCCTCACATAAGGATCCACTGAAGAAGGAAAAGGCAAACTACTCTAGTATCCTTGCCCCCCCCCCAAAAAAAATCAATCCATAGAGAGCTATGATCCATCGAGTCCCAGAGAGTCGGACATGAAAATAACAAATAGACAAATGTGTCAAATCTGTATGGAGCCTTAGAGCTTCATTTTGCAGAGGAGAAAAGAGTCCTACAGAGTTGAAGCAATTTGTTTCAAATCATAGAATTAGCAAATAGTAGAGCTGGGACTAGAACCCATGCTATGAGGGCTCTTTCTGATACTTTTCTGTGGCCTCTTTTCCAAAAACAGAATAACTGACAGATCTCTTAGGGTCATTGAATAATCCATCTTGATATCAGTTTTTTTTTAAAAGAAACCACCATGAAAATTATGTTGGTGATCTTTATTATAACTCATGTTAATTTTCCATAACAATAACAAATATCATTAAGAAATATTTCTACTTGGCCGATGTACAGAATTAGAATCAAGGCAAAAATGTAATAAAGTGACCCAGGAAGAGGTCAGATTGGTTTTATCTTTTGTTTGGGGGGGAGAGGAGGGAAAGATCACATAAAAAAAACCAACAAAAAAACAGTGGGAATTATTGCTAAACCAATGTGACAGTTTTTTTTTTCTCTTTTTTTAATTTCAGGATCCTTTAGTGCACTTCAGTTAACCCCAGTACAATAAAATGACAGTTAGACAGAACTGGAATTGATTGTAAAATGTAACCATTTGAACAAACTGTACCCTCTACAGTCATAAATAGAATACAATTGCATAGAAGATAGAAGATCTTATTACTGTCACTTCTTTTTATGATCCTCTGTGTAGTCATAGACTACTTTAAGTTTACACATCAGACCACAGTCTGGTTTCCTCCAGTTGCCCCATACCAGTTCCAGCAGCTGGTTTATTCTGGCATAGGGCCATTTTTCCCCCCTGTCAACTTCAATTAAGTCAAATTAATTCTAATTTCAATACTGACAAAGATTTTGTTTGACAGCCTATGTGACCTCTGGTTTCCTCACAAGGACATGGTCTTTATCTAAAAAAATAAAAGTAAAATGTCTTTGGGAGGAGAGCAAAAGAGAAGTTGATGGTATTCACTATTTCTACTGAAGACAGGAAAAAGAAATGAGACTTTCACTGTGGTATGAGATGTGTGAAGCCAGAAGAAAAATGAATTACCTCACAGTAATGGTGACGAGATTCCAGAATTTGTTACCAATAGCCCATTTTCTAGTAGACCTTTAGGAAAGAGGTAAACACTTGTCATTTGGCATAATAATAATAACAGCTAATATTTACCTAGAACTTATTATGTGCCATACACTGTGCTTAACACTTTACAATTATTAGCTCTTTTCATTCTTATGACGACCCTAGATGGTAGGTAATATTGTTATCTCCATTTTTCAGATAAAGAAATTGATGCATATAGAGGTTAAGTGATTGGCCCAGGGTCACACAATTAGCATCTGAGATCACATTTGAACCCCAGGCTTCTTTAGTTCTCTATCCATTATACCACGTAGCATCCCCTGGAATTGGAATACAGTCCTGACTTGATGTTATGGAATTGACAACTTTTGCTGCCTCCTTTAGTTCTATGACCCTCTGGTTTTCTTCTGAAGTGAGTAATGAAGATTTTGTGAGACCTATGGTGGAGGAAAAAAAAATCTACCATCAAAAGAGGGGGGGAAATGGTCACCTATTATAGAAATCCACATTTATTTTCATTGCTATTTTATTTTGTTTTGTAAGTTCAGACTTGTGACTGATGGGAGCAATTCTCAATGTGGAAAATTCCTCCACTGATACCAGCTGGCCACACATCTGTAATGTGGTCCTAGAGAATTCTCCTAGCTAATGAGCCCCTGGGATTGACTTGCACAGGGTTATATAGCCAGTAAGTGTTAGATTGAGGACTTGATCCCAGGATCTCTAGGGCTAGCCATTCCTTTATTCCATGCTGCTAAGATGCTATTCTTTCCTAAAAATGCTATTCAGATGCCTGATTATAGCATGGAGGGAATCCTAGATCCCTGACTCCTAGCTTTGTGTTGGCTGTCCCCTGTGTTTGGAATGTTCTTCATAATTTCTGCTTCTTAGAGTCCATTTTAAAAAATTATCTTATTCCAATAACAAATTCATACATAAATTTTCCAAAGTTGTATGATTCATGCTGTCTCTCCCCCCTCCTCCTTCTCCCCTCCCAGAGTTGACAAGCAATTCCACTGGGAATTGTATCATCATGGAGTCCATATTTCTAAATTCAAGTCAAGTGTCACCTTCTAGACAGAGCCTTTCTTAAACTCCTTCTTCACCTAGTTACTAATGTCCCTCCAAATATTACCTGACATTCGTTTGTGTCTGTGAGTGTGTTCATGTGTCTATGTGCGTGTATGTGTGTGAGGGTACACGTCTCCCTCAACGGAAGGTAAGCTCCTTGACATTAGAATCTGTTTTACTTTTGTCTTTGTATCCCCAATCTTTAGCACAGTTCCTGGTATACAGTTTACCAATATACAGTAGGTGCTTAATAAATGTTTGTGGATTGATCAGTTAATTGGTTGGTTCTGCCTACCGGACTTCCTCTGTGACAATGTGAAAAAAAATTCAGATACTCCTGGCTTAGTCTTTCAATCAAGCCGTCTGTACCTTAGTCATGTCCCCTCTCCTGCCTGGCACCCTCTCCTCTGCTCTGTTTCTTTTGTGGATCTATTCTCCTTCCCCACCATATCTGAAAATCTCTATACTTGGAATAGACTAGGCTAGAAACTTCAGTTTTCTAGATTATTTCAAGATCCTTTACTCTCTCAAGGTTGGAAAACGAATCAGACCCACTGACTAGGAGGAGCCCTCCTTTTCTATAAAACAGCTGAGATGCTCTGACCCAAGTGTCTATGAAAACCAAGCTGAGCCAGCTCCACATCATGACCTCAGAAACTGCCTGAGCTGCCCTGAAATATAGACCCCCAAATCCTAGACTGCAGTGGATTTTAATCAGTAGCGATCACATCCTGATGCTCCCATATCCCTGAAGTATTTTTCCTCTTCCCTTTCTCAATTTTGTTTTTAAGTTTTAGTCTGACTCCAGTGTGAAAGAATCACTAGATTGCCCTAATACTTTTCACATTTAAGGAAGCATGGCACAGTGAAAGGGGAGCTGAACTATAAATCAGAAGAGCTGGGTTCAAATCTCAGCTTTGCCACTAAATATTTGTATGACCCTAAGCATGTCATCCAAATTCTTTGAAATATAGTATCCTCATCTGTAAAATCAAGAGAATAGACTAGATGATCTCTACGGTCCCTTGTACTTTTATTCTATGATTCCAAGATCTGTATAATCTTTCTTTCTACTCTTGGGTATGTTCACTTAAGCCTTCCCTTTTGACTCTTCCTTCAGATATGCCAAACAAAATGGTCTATACTTTTTTTAGCACTGGTTAGCTCATTTAATTCTTCTGTGAAGCAGCTTATTTTCCCAGCAATGATATTTGTTAATGTTGGAACCTGTATGGAGAATGCTACAGTTTGGGAGTGGGGGAAAAGTATTGATTCTTTTGATCACAGGAGTTAGTTTGTTCTATAGAGGGTCCAAGAGCTAATGGGAATGCTAAGGATAAAGTAGATGTACTGTATGATTTGAATTACATGTACAGATAAATAATACATAAGATGTTCCTATAAAAATAAGTCTGAAATTAAAAAAAAATAAATGTCAGAACTTGACTATCAAAATGAAAATCATTCCATTCAAAATACTCCCCTTAGAATGAGATGCAATTTCCCAAGATGACTTAATTGATTAAAACATTTGGGAGATCTCATGGTGCAAAAGAATAAGTACTGGATTTGAAGGCATAGAACTTGGGTTCAAATTCTGAATCTATGAACCCTTTTTATAAGATTCCAGACCTCAGTATCAGTTTTCTCAACTGTAAAGTAGAAAATCTAGATAAATTATTATTCAGTCATTTTTTTTGGTCATGTCCCACTCTGCATGACCCCATTTAGGGTTTTCTTGGTAAAGACACTTTAATATCTTTGCCAAAATGGGGTCATGAAGAATTGGACACAGCTGAAATGAGTAAACAACATCAAGACATCAGTAAGGGCTAGGCAATTGGGTTTAAGTGATTTGCTCAGTCATACTGCTGGAAAGTGTCTGAAGTCAGATTTGAACACCAGGACCTTATCCATGAGCCACCTTGCTGTCCTCCCCCCTTCTTTTATAGCCATGCCATGATCTTACCAAAAATATTCCCTAGCTTGGTCATTTTTCTGACCTTATTCACCAACATTATTTCTGACTATTGGTTATTTATAAAAAAACAAATATATTGGGGGCAGCTGGGTAGCTCAGTGGATTGAGAGCCAGGCCTAGAGACAGGATGTCCTAGGTTCAAATTTGGCCTCAGACACTTCCCAGCTGTGTGACCCTGGGCAAGTCACTTGACTCCCATTGCCTAGCCCTTACCACTCTTCTGCCTTGGAGCCAATACACAGTATTGACTTTAAGACGGAAGGTAAGGGTTTAAAAAAAAACAACAAAAAACAAGTATATTCTCAGACAATGTAAAATGTCCAACATTGAGCTTATTAAAAATATTGTTGCGTGGTCTAGGGGAATGGGAACTATTCCTGGAGTCATGAAATCTGATTCTCTTGCCACCTTGTTAATGAGTTCAAGAAAGGCCCTTCTGTTCTCAGAGTCTTGGTTTATTCATAGCACAGTATAATGGAGAGAATATTCATTCCAGTATTTGTTTTCCATTGGACCTTGGTTAAAATTACTTTTCTTCTCAAGAGCTTAGCTTTCTCATCTGGCAAGAGATGGATGGTTGGGTAAATTTTTCCTTCCATCTTTGAAATACTATGATCTTACAAATAAGGTGGATCTCAATTAGGTTATGTTGTGTTCTCTTATCTACTCAAATGTTTTAGAAAGAAGCTCTGAAGGCAAGTCCAAAAGAGAGGAGCTGCCAAAATGTTTTGAGAGAAGAAAGCATAACTTTAAAAAATGAATAGCATCTTGATGTAACTTCTTTCAGAGGTGAACTATTTTAATAACATTTATAGTTTTTAGGATGCTTGTGAAACTATGAAAGGAAGTGTAGTTAGGAAAATATTCTCAACTTGACTAAATGAAGGGATCAGAACTATACTTGTGGTTCCCTTAATTTCGGGGACATTTGACAAGTAACTACTTATTACCACAACAGTTGGGAACTTCTCTGAAATTTATAAGTAGTATTAGCCAGCCAGATAGACAGGAAGACAGGTAGATAGATAGACAGATAGATAGAAAGAAAGAAAGAAGGAAGGAAAGAAAGAAAGGAAGGAAGGAAGGAAGGAAGGAAGGAAGGAAGGAAGGAAGGAAGGAAGGAAGGAAGGAAGGAAGGAAGGAAGATACAAACATAAATACATATATGCATGCATACATAATGCAGTTATTAAGTTCTTGGGCAGCTAGGTGGCCCAGTGGATATATTTAAGAAGACTCATCTTCCTAAGTTCAAATCTTGCCTTAGACATTTATAACATAGTGTTATGGTCCAAATGGATTGCCACCCAAGGAGCACACGGAGACAATGCAATCCAAGCAAAGGGAAATCTTTATTTCTAGTGCGCGCTAGGGGAGCTCAGCAAAGGAGTTCCGGTGATGTATATTCAGAACAAAGATTATATATGTTTGGGATTCCGGGCTGGTGGTTAAGGGGGGGGGTCAAGGGGTGGCGGGTGTTGACAGACTCAGGGGCACCCTGTAGTTCCTGAAGTAGCCTTTGTAGTTAATGGTTTTTGGCTGTCTCCCCAAGCATGTAGGGTTTTTATGCTACATTTGGGAGCCTAATAACACCTTATTGTTAGTGACCATGGATTTCTCTAAGACATCCTGACCTGTTAGTAACTTTAGGTTTCTTGGAGCCATCCTGATCTGGGAGTCCCTAGCTTGTGTTTGCTTGTGGTTGCTTAGTTTCTGTGTCATAACTTTGGGGTTCTACAATAGCACTTACACCTGTTTGCCTCAGCTTCTTCATCAGAAAAAATGAGCTAGAGAAGGAAATGGCAAATCACTTTGGGATTTTTGTAAAAAAAAAAAAAGCAAATGAGGTTATAAAGAGGACACAACTGAACAAATTATTAAATTCTGCGTATGTGTGTGTGATGCACATAGGAAGTTGTCTAGCACACTAAATTGTCTAGACTGAGGTTAAATGATTGCACATGTCAACAGTTAGTATTTGTCAGAGGCAAGACATGACCTAGTTCTGGTTCTCTGAGGTCTCCATGCACCCTGACATCCCCAAATACATGAAGAATAAATCTGTATTGGAAACAAATATTTTGGAAGGCAACCAGTTATTGATTCTTTTAAAGATATCTCCAAAAAGAAGGAATTATGTAAATGGATTTTTACAAAAATAAAAAAGGTAAATGGCAATCACTAGCCCCTTGGAAGCTAGAAGCCCATATCTATACTTCCTTGTTTATATAAAATATTTATGATAATGGTCTTAGCACTTATCAAGGGCATCCTAGATGAAAACTTGAGAAGAAAATGAGCAGGCTTTAGCAAATGATTCTGTATTACACATCACTCCATCATATTCACATACCTGATTTAGAGATAGAAATATAGAAAATTTTCTGATAGTTGATTTAAAAAAATTGACTCTATGGAACAAGAGTTCTGACATTTTAAATGAGACAACCTTTTAAATGAGAGAGTTTTCAATCAGATCATCTCTCAGGCATATGTTAAGCTTATGCAAGTCTATGATAATTTAATGGCGACAACTATGTTCAAATACCCTCTAAATCTAAAAACCATAACTAAAGTATTTGCCAATGTCATGGAGGATTTCTTCTGCAGAGTCCAATCAGAATAAAGCTTCCCTATCAATAATGAAATTTTCTAAAGACTCTTATATGCCGATGACATTTGAATAATTTTGGAAGATTCTTGAGTCTCCCCAGTGAAATCTATAATAATGGAAAAGAGATTGATTAAAACATTTACAGTGGAAAACAAATGAAAGAATGATGCATAGTACCCAGACAATGACAGGCATTTAGAAAGGCAGACATATTGCATTTAATCCAAAATATATAGGTGTTCAGAGAAAACACATTTCGATGGTCTAAGGCAGTGATTCCCAAAGTGGGTGCCACCGCCCCCTGGTGGGTGCTGCAGAGATCCAGGGTAATGGTGATGGCCACAGGTGCATTTGTCTTTCCTATTAATTGCTATTAAAATTAAAAAAAATTAATTTCCAGGGGGCTAAGTAATATTTTTTCTGAAAAGGGGGTGGTAGGCCAAAAAAGTTTGGGAACCACCGTTCTAAGGGCTTTCCAAGCTTTTTTTATTATTAGCTCAGCCTACCCATGAGCAATTAGTATTTTTCCATTAGTTTAGATCTGATTTTGTGTGAAAAAATGCTTTGTAGTTGTGTTAATATAATTCCACTGTTTGTCTTGACAAGTAGATTCCCCAGTATTTTACATTGTCTAGAGTTATTTCAAATGGAATTTCTCTTTCTATCTCTTGCTGCTGAATTTTGTCAGTAATATATAGAAATTCTCATGACATATGTGGATTCATTTTATATCCTGTAACTTTACTAAAGTTATTATTTCAACTAGTTTTTTAGTTGATTCTCTAGGATTCCCTAGATATATTATCATTTTCTCTGCAAAGAATGATAGTTTAGTTTCCTCATAGTCAACTTTAATTTCTTCAATTTCTTTTTCTTTTCTTATTGCTAAAACCATATTTCACCCTAGTGAACCAAACCTTCTCTGTCTACCTTTCATGAAAGTTGGGACACTCCATTCCCTTTTCAGTTCATTCATTCTATTATTTGTTTAGAAGCATTATACTTAAGGTTGGTTGGAGAGAATTCTCTTCATGGTTTGAACTTTATTTGCTTCTACTCTTCCTTCTTGGCCAGTTTCCAACATTTTAAAAAAGAATTTTGACTCTCAAATTCTCTCTGCCTCTATACCACTGAGATGGTAAGCAATCCAATATAGATTTTACATGTGGATTCATGTAAAACATTTTTCTATAAGAAGACTTTTAGGATATTGGACTGATTTATCATCCAAAACTAATAGTGTTATTTGGACAAACATGACTCAATTCTGACACTATGAACTTGGGCAAATCACTTAACCTCTCTAGGGTTCAGTCTCCTCATCTGTAAAATAAGTATATTCAACTATTTGATCTTTAAGGTCCTTTCTGTCTCTAAATCTATAATTCTAATTCATCAATGAATTTCTATCTGTACAAGTGGCAGGAGTACGAACATAGATAAAAGCACAGATCCATCTAAGAATCTAAGAAATGCTATTAAAATCAGTCACATTGTACTTTGTAGTCACACCTTGTATATTAATTTAGACAAATCTAGGAACAAAAATGATATATTGCAATAATTTCTGAATAATGCCCTCTAACTAATAACCACAGTTTTAAGTATTCATCAAAGAGATAAAAATGTATGAACTCTCCTTTGCTTTTCTGAGACTCTCTTACCCCAGAGTGGGTGATTAATATCTTGGTTGAATACATGTTTTCCTATGCATCACTTGATGTTGTACTTAATGTATATTTGAACAAGATTATCTCTAGAGTTGTGTCTATTATAGTTTCTTTTCTCATTTTAACACATACAGGGGAGATAACTTGTCTGAGAAGAGCTTTGAAAACAAACCGTATTTTTCTCTACTGAGTCAAATGTTTAAAAACAAACAAACTAGGAAAATACAAGAATATGGTTTTGTATTCTCTTTACCTCCCAATTAGTTGTGAGACTGAGAAAAAGTGCTCTGTACTGCAGAAAAATGTGCTAAAGCCTACAGATTCCTTTTCATACGACCTATGTAAGCAGCAACTCCAGATGTACAAATGAAAAGGTTTTAGATTCTATATTACAAGGTGACTTCATAGAAATATTTGAAAAAGAAAATCTCAAAAACCCTATAGTTTGTCAAATCTGTCCCTCCCCCATCCCCGGCTTTACTTGTGTTTGTTTAAAGAGGCAACCTTGGAATACTACAATCAGATTTTCCTTTGACACATATTGCCTATGTTACCCTGAGCCCATCATTTCATTTCTTTGAGCTCTAGGCATCCCCCTAAATTAATAAATTGCAGAGAAGGTGAAGATCTGCATTGCTATAAGATGTTTCTTCACCTGGGTGTCCTCTATGTCAGGAAAAATCATAGATCTAACCCTTATCTTTAGCCTGATCTCTATCCAACTTATTAACTAACTAGTTAAGTAATTATGAAAACCACCTTCTAGTAATAAAAAAAAACTTCAAAAATCAGAGCAGAATCTATCATCTTTGCAGAAGTATAAATCTGCAGATGCACTTTTCTTCATCTTTCAACCCAAGTGTTTTCCTGGTTTTCCAAACACTACTGTGCCTCCTTCCAAAATAATCTTCTATTCTTCCTCTATAATTTTGCATAAATCATTTGGTACATATATTATCTCTCATTAAAATGAAAGATCTTTGGGGGCAGCTTGGTGACCCAGTGGATAGAGAGTTAAGCCTGGAGATGGGAGTTCAAATTTAGTCTAGACACTTTCTAGCAGTGTGATACAACCACATTTGCCTGGCCCTTACTGGTCTTCTGCCTTAGAACCAATACTTCCTATCGATTCTATGATGTAAAGTTAGGGCTTAAAAAAAATTCAAAGTCCCTCAGATGAAAGACTGTTTTGCTTTTGTTTATATATCCAGTATAGTATTAGATATGTTACAAGTGCTTAATAAATAATTGTTGAACATTTGATTAAAGAATATTGCAAAGATTTTGAGACTCATTCAAGGCATTAGGTAATTTTCTGAAATTACATTTTCCCTTCCTCTTTCTTAGGCTACATTTCAGGTACATTAAGTACATTCAAGTACATTCAGAAGGGGAAAAAAAAAGAAAAAAAAAGTGGTGAGACAAGTTGGAGTGTTTTCACTGAGCTGTCCAGTAGTAGGGTCCCCCTGCTCTGTCCTGCTGTTTCCTGTTTTTTTTTTCCTCTTGAAGCCCTTTGTTCTCTATCTCCGTTTGATAAAGCAAGGTGGTCTGAGGTTTGGCTCCATCTAAGCCACCATTTTCCGAGGGTTTTTGCTGTGTTTCTCTGGTTTTCTCCTCCAGTCACCTCCCTGGTGCCTGTGTTCAACTTCCCGAGTCTGATGCCAGAAAGGCCCTCTCTCCAGGCTGGTGTGCCCACCCACCTGGAGATTTCAGGGGCCACTGGAGACTCCACACAGTGTGTGTGGGAGGGGCCCTGGGATTCCCCTCAGACCTGACAGTTCAAGAATTCAAGCCTTTTTCTTGGCATACCTTTTTAGCTGTCCAGCAGTAGGGTCCCCCTGCTCTGTCCTGTTGTTAGATTTGGTCCTCCTTCTTCTCGAAGTGCATTGTTTTCTTTCTCGGTGTGGAAGGGTGAGGAGGTTTTAAGATTTGCTCTGCTAAGCTGCCATCTTCTCAGGATCTCCTGAACAAATTGTGGTATATGCACTATTTTGCTCAAAAGAACAATAAATTGGAGGAATTCCAAGTGAACTGGAATGACCTCCAGGAATTGATGCAGAGTGAAAGGAGCAGAACCAGGAGAACATTATACACAGAGACTGATACACTGTGGTAAAATCAAATGTAATGGACTTCTGTGCTAGTAGCAATGCAATGACCCAGGACAATTTTGAGGGAAAAAGAATGTTACCCACATTCAGAGGAAGAACTACAGGAGTGGAAACACAAAAGAGAAACAACTGATTGAACACATGGGTTGATGCGGACATGATTAGGATGTAAACTCCTAAGATATTTCCCCTAATACTCCTTCAGGTACACTTGAGGATAAAAAAAAAAAAAAAAAAAAAGCTGTGTTAAATTGTGGATAGGAATAATTTACATTATTTTTGTAAAAGCAGAACTTGGGTGCTCCAGAAAGAGAGTTTGGGGGGAAATGTAGATTTTCCCTTTTTCATTACAAAGGAGAGTTTCCAGTTGTGGTATTTATTTCCTACATTGTAAAGAAGGAAAAGACCATGAGAAGGAAATTGCATTGGAGTTTCTAACACATAACTAAAGACCACCCACAGCAAGTGAAGATGAATAGCATTGATAATGAGTTTTGCTTCTCAAAAGAAATTTAAAAAGAAGGAAATAAATTGGAGGAGGGGGACCAGGAGATGTACATTATATAGTCAAATTCAATAATAGTCAATAAACATTCTTCAAGTACCTACTATGTGCCAGGCACTGTGCTAAGTAAATTCTAGATACAATAAATAATATATATGTATATATACCCTATACATTATAAATAATATAAAAATACAAATACTAAAGAGAAAGTTTATTCCCTTGAAGAGTCTACAGTCTCATTTCTTTTTGTAGTTTAAACATTTTTCAGTAATGTCCAACACTTCATGTCTCCATTTGGAGTTTTCTTGGCAAAGATATTGAAATGTTTTGCCATTTCCTTTTTCAGCTCATTTTATAGATGAGGAAACTGAAGCAAACAGAGTTAAGTGACTTGCCCAGGTTCACATAACTATTAAGTGTCTGAAGCCAGATTTGAACTCAGGAAGATGAATTTTCCTTACTCTAGTCCTGGCACTCTAACCATTGGGTGGCCTATCTGCCCCTAAAATCTAATAGAGAACTGAAAAATTGGAAATGTGGGAGAAGCTACCTGATGGGGTATGGCATGGTTCAGAAATCAGTCTACTTTTTATGGTGGAGAGTTCCCAAAGTAGTGTGGCCAGGTGAGAAATGAAAAAAATGTCTGAGCTAAGATCTAAATGAAGGTTGGGAATTTGTGGTCCCACTTTTCCATTGGAGAGGCAGAACACAGTGATGTGATAAGACTACCAAAGCTAATGAGATCTTCCAGAATGATGAGGCTATCTCAATAATGTCTTTTCTGGGGCATGGTGAAGAAGTCAGTCAGAAGCATTACATAATTAGGAAAAAATCACCAAGAATCAGAAGAGGTGTGTGTGTGTGTGTGTGTGTGTGTGTGTGTGTGTGTGTGTGTGTGTGTATGCAGGGAAGAGAAAAAGTTGAGAGTCAGATAGCATTAATATAAATCTGATTTACCTTGAGTTCTTTAAGTTACTGCAGGCACCAATTCTTATGCTGCATCATACATTCTTCTACATCTGTAAAATTCTCATTTTTTATTTTCTCAATTACCCTTCCTTTCATTTTTGTTAACTTAAAGTTGATTACCTTTTTCTGACTGTTTTTTCCTGAGAAAAGGGTCCAAGGGACCATATAAACTTATAAATGGGAAATAACTTCAGTTGTTTACTTTTAACTCCTTTGCTCTCATGTAAGAGTAGAATAGCTCTGCAAATCGATTGTGCCTACATTTCCTAGAATCCATAGCCTTACTCCTGCATAAGCCAAGTAGAAGCAGAGCAGTGCCAGGAAGCATGTAGCCACAGCTATTCTTCTCTAATGAACTTTTAAGGTCTCCCCAAACACACAGAATAAGCTCCAAATAAGTCTCCTTAAGCCTATATCAGAGAGAAAATCTTACCTTGATGGTGAGGCAGCTAAGACTGGTTGTAATAATAGTCAAGTTATTCTCTAGGTGTGTCCAGGCATGAGTCAAAATTCCTTTCAAGATGGGAGTCAGGAATGGAGGTTGGTGTGTGTGTGTGTGTGTGTGTGTGTGTGTGTGTGTGTGTGTGTGTGTGTGTGTATCTTTTTGAGGGTAGAAAGGTTGGACTGGGTCAGGAATCATTTGAGTGCTAAATGGGATTCAAGCTTTTCACTTGGCTATAACAGACATAATTCCCATATCTTTGGATGTTCCATGCTAATTTGGATAATCATTACTTGCACCACCAAATTGAAAATAGTCGTGTTTATCCTGGTCTTCAGCTCTATCCCAGAGCTAAAGAAAGATAAGTTCTCTAATTTTCCCAGAGATCATTGGCTGGAGCTCTCCTTGGCTGTCATCATAGCCTAACTTTTTATGATCTTTACCTGCTTGTATGTTGTAGCCCCCTTTTTATTTCCTCCAGTGGTATATAAACACATTCCTTGAGCCAGGGACCATGTCAATTTTGTACTTATATTTCAAGTCCCTTGCATACACAGTAGATGCTAGATAAATGCTTGTTGCCACTATGGTCAATTATGAACTTTACTCATTCATTATCTGTAAGCACATTTTTTTTAATAGAGGGCAGTGGACTATATACATTCATAGCTTCTCTGATGACAGCTTACATAGATAAGGTGGTTTGTATATGTAATCTAATGTGAGCCTCATTACAGCCATGTAAGAGTGGAATAGATAGAATTGTACCTCTTCGAGCTGAAGCCAAAAGGAAATAAAGTGATATACATACGCTGACCCTTCCCGTGGTTCTTCTATTGTGGGCACATTGGCACTGAAGATAAATGATTCTGATTAGAATTTAGCTTCATCAGGATTGTAAGTAATTTCTATCTATGTCTACATGATATCAAAATACAAATCGTACAGGGGAAAATGTATATTGACACTGGAGTCAAAGGACCTGAGTTCAATTCCTGCCTCTGATATTTACTGCCTATATGACCTCAGACAATGAATTTAAGTCCTCTTGCCCTCAGTTTGATCATTGTATGAAGAGTGGGTTGGCCTACATAGCCTCTGTGATGTCTTCCAGTTATAGATATAGGAGCCTATGAACTATGGAAAAATAACCAATGATTAGATTGGTCATGTGGGGAAGCAAAGCAGTGCAGTGGTTGGAGCACTGGTTCTGAAGTCAGAAAGACTCATCTTCCTGGGTTCAAACCCAGCCTCAGATACGTATGACCCTGGGCAAGTCACTTAACCCTGTTTGCCTTATTTTCCTTATCTGTCAAATGAGTGGCAGAAGGAAATGGCAAACTACTCCACTATCATTGCCAAAAAATCCCAAATGGAATTGTGAAGAGTCAGATATGACTGAAAAACAACTCAACAACAAATATTGGCCAGATGTTTCAACGGACAAGTCATATCCTTCTTTCCTCTCACCAGCTGCTGCCTTAATTTAGGTCCTCATCATCACTCTCATCTAGATTATTTATTGCAACAGCTTCCTAACTGATCTCCTTGACTCACATTTTCTATCATTATAGTTCATTTTAAACACTGCTGCTTAAGTAATTTTCCTTAAGCTCTGATCTGACCTCATGACTCTCCTATTCAGCCAACTCTCACAGTTTCTCAATGCCCTTACAACAAAATGTCAACTCCTCAACACAACCAGCTGCCAGCTTACTTTTCCAACCTTATTGATCGTTACTCTCCTTCTTCTGCTTTGAGATTCAACCAATCTGGCCTTCTTTCTGTTCCTCAGGTACCTCATTCCATCTCTTTTCACCATGCCTTCTGATTGGATATTTCCTGCTCCTGGAAAGCATATCTTCCTTACTTGAACCACAAAGTCCCACTTCTTCTTTATGATTCAGCCTAGATACCTTTTTCTACATGGAGTCTTTCCTGATCTCCCCAACTGCTAGTGCCCTCCTTCCCAAACTACCCTGTGCTGTATTTACTTTCTTTGTATTGATTTGCTTTATATTTATGAAGCATATATTTTTAGATATATTTGTTGTCTTCTCCACTAGAAAGTAATCTCATTGTGAATAATGATTGCTTCATTCTTTGTAATATGTCTACCTCCTAGAATGGTGCCTCACATGTAGTATTAATAGGGGATTGATAAATACCTGCTGCTTGAGTGATCTGCTAGAATAGGCATCCTACTAGTTTCACAGCCTCACAAAGTCCAAGTTCCTAACTTCTTATGTCTATCAGCTGGAAATAATATGATTCACCTAAAAGCACTTCACATTTTCTTTCCTGCTGGTGTGTTTTTCTAAGGCAAATCATCCTGAAATGTAATTCCTGGACAATTCTTTCAAGAATGTTCAGCCTGTTGCAACCTGTTAAATTGCAAGAGTTTCCCAGCAGAGTCAAAATGTATCTTCCAACTCCCAGGCTCTTTGTTGCCTCCTCAAACAAGCCTCCTTAAAATAGATTAAAAAAAAAAAACAAACAAAACACCCATAGCCACTACCTGGACCTCCATCCCTCCTTCACAACAGTAAATGGATTGGACAAGATGCTCTCAGCTCTGTGGCAAATTAGCCATTCCATTGTGGGATAGTTGAATATTTTTGAATGAATCAGAACAATCATTCTGCCTTAGTAATTACCAGAGGTCAAGTCAGCTGAAAGTATTGTGCCTATCTATTTCCCCATTAAAAGAGCAACTCAAAACCATACCTACATGGAACAGGGGATTCTATTCCCAGATGTTTCTGAAACCTGACACCATGCAAATATCTCAGTAACTTAATACTAGCTTGTACTGAGCAGGTTCAAAAGCAGTTTCTTCTCGATTGCTCCTAACTTAATTAATATTTTCATAATTAGCCAGGAGACTTCCTGAGTGAAGATGAGATATTTGGATACTTTCAGCTATTAGTGAATTATCTGGGCACCAAAACATCCCTATGTTGCTTTCAAGCAGGAAAAAAAAATGTTACTTTCATCTGCTTCTAATTCAAAACTAGACAGGATAAATTTGCTTTACCTTTTTTTTAAATCACCTTTTGGCTGAGATCATACCATGGAAAAATTTAATCCCAAAGTATAGAATTTTGGGATATTCTAAACAAGTGAAAATGGGGTAGGGGAAACAAGAGGATGTCTAGTTGAAATCTGTAGATGATATAACTTTGCCTATTAGGGTTTGCTTCTGCAAATATTGTCCAGAGAAGATTTTGGCAGTCAGTGAAGCCACCAAGGAACACTCTTGAAATACGTATACTGGAGAAATTCAGTAGAATTTGACCAATTTACCAACTATGAACCTAGTAGCCATATTTCTTTCTCCTCAACCAAACTGAGCCCATTGTTAAGGCGGGAAAAGTGAGTAGTGCAAGGGATAGGATTTGTTTTTAAGAATTAAAAATCATTTATAAATTTCAGTTTTTCTCTTTGAGTCTCAGTGGCCAAAAGCGTTTTTTACCTAAACCTGAAATGAAAAATGGGCTTCTCTACCCTATTTTAATAGGTAGCACTAGATATAGAATAGATCAATAATTAGAGTAGGAAAACCTGGGTTCAAATCCTATCTCTGCTACTTAAAAAAATAAAAAAAATCCTTACCTTCTGTCTTAGAAGGGCTAGGCAATGGGGGGGTTAAGTGACTTGCCCAGGGTCACCAGCTAGGAAGTGTCTGAGGCCAGATCTAAAACTAGGACCTCCCACCTCTAGGCCTGGCTTTCCATCCACTGAGCTACCCAGCAGCCCCCTCTGTTCCTTTCTATTTAAGTGACCTCAGACAAGTAAGTCAGACTCTCATAGTTAGAAGAGACCCCAGAAGCTATCTTTACTTAACGTGTCTTTACTTGGACAGGAATTCCTACTATAACTTATCTTGCAAGTGGTTTTCTAGTTTTTCTTTTTTTCTTATTAAAAAACCCTTACATTATGTCTTGGAATTAATACTAAATATTGATTCTAAAATGGAAATGTGATAGGGACTAGGCAATAAGGGTTAAGTAAAGTAAAAAACTTTAAAAAGTTGTAGCTGGGGAAAACGCATTCCACAGCCTGCCCCAGCGGTCCCTCCTTCCTACTTCCTGGTGCGGGATTGGTCTTGGACCAATCCGGAGTTCGGGGAGGGACCACATTTCTCCTACTTCCTAGCGTGGGATTGGTCTTGACTTGGACCAATCCCCTGCTAGGTAGGGGCCATTGCCCCTCCCCCCTACATCCAGGTGCGGGATTGGTCTATATAAGGACCAATTCTGTGCCTATGAGGGAACTTTGAATGGAGATTCAAAGTCTGGGAGAGGCTAGTCTGTTTCAGTAGGCTGGAGCTCTGGTTTTCTTTCAATTAAAGTTGCCCAGAGTCATATATAGCTTGGAAGTATCTGAGGCCAAATTTCAATCCAGGTCCTCCCAATTCCAGGCCTGGTGCTCTATCCACTGTGCTACCTAGCTACCTCTAGTTTTTCTTGATGGGCCCCAGTGAGGGGCAATCCATTTACCTATGGTGACAGCCTTATGCCACTTTTGACTTGCTCCAGTTAGTAAGTCTTTCTTTTCACTGAACTAGAATCTGCCTTTCCACATTTGCCACCCATTGCTCCTACTTCTGCACTCTGAGTCCAAACTGAATAAAATGAAGGCCCTTCTCGTATTAAAACCCTTGCCATACTTGGAAACAACTATCCACTCCTTCCTAAATTATCTTCTCTTGTCCAAGCTACACATTACTAGTTCCTGCAACTGATATTCAAATAATAGATCAAGGTCCTTTATAATGTGGGGCACCTTCCTTTGAATGTTCTCCAGTTCACCAGTCAGTCAACAAGCATATTATTATGTGCTAGACACTGTGATAAGCTCTGGGGTTATTGTAAGAGGCATAAGTTTAAAAGTAGGTGTGTAAGCAGGCTAGGAAAAGCCTTAGCTGGAGGTCATGGACATTCTGAATGGAAGGCAGGGGAAGGAGGAAGTGGCTTGTGCCTGAGAAGGACTCCATGGTGGTTGGCACAAACTGTGGCTGACCCTGGGAGATCTCAGAGCTAGGGGAGTTGTATCCAGATTCCTGGGATCCTGGAGAGTGGTGAAGGCTTACAGCAGAGGACATCAGACCTGCAGAGCAGCACTGGGTAGGGAAAAGGTTTGTGATCTGGTAGACAGCATTGCAAACTTTCTCTTCCTACCTGGATACCCTGGATCACCTGTTCTGGTGGAATTGACTCCTAGCATCCTGAAACCATCCCTGGATTAGCCTTGAGATCCCAAGTAAAGCCACCCTCAGGTCCTTAGCTAAGCTGACCAAACCTGGCTGGAACCAGGTTGGGAGGAACTTTTCCCTGGTGACTCCAGTACAGCTTCCTTTGGGCCCTGCCTTGCTTAGATCATAGGAGAGTGTAGTCAAGTCCTTCCCCTGCCCTTGTGGTTTGCCCTTAGCTTTTAAGTGTAGTAAACCCTATTCCCATCCTTAATCTTAGTTTGTCCTTGATTAAATGTGTTGCCTTAACTTATAAATTCCTGCCTTTACTTTGCTGATTACCATAGGCCTAGTCTTGGTGCTTCAGTGTGGCAGTTGGACCTAACAGCCAATTCAGTAACAGACACCCCTTTGCTGTTAAACTTTAGTCTCCCTACTTGTGAGCCCCTTCCTGTCATTCCTGTCTCCCACACACCCACCTGTTTACTGTTTAAGGCACCTTTCCCTGGTTTCTCCCTTAACATTATGAATAAAGGAAAAACCATAATCCCTGATCATATACAAATGACATATAGATATAAATATGGATATAAATGTGTAAACATATTCTGTTAAGTACTTATTTTTCATCAGCATTGTAGCTGCTTGTATGGCTGACCCAGTTATCATCTCTATAATCTGTATCTCTGTAAGGTAGCTAGGGATAGAGCCTTCACCTAAGAGGCTTAACCACTGTTTCCCTCAGTTTCCTTATTAAAATTGTGGATAATAATAGTGCCTACCTCCTATGGTTGTTATAAGGATATAATGACATAATGTTTGAAAAGTGCCTTGCAAAGATTATAGCACTATGTTAATACTGTATGTTACTATAATCATAACTGATAGATTATTGATTATTGATTATTTGACATCGGACAAGTTTCTTATGGCCCAATGATTATCAGGTATGGAACACATGGAAAACATGTGAAATTGTTTTTCCCCCTGGTTTAAAAGGCTCACTGAGAATGCAGAATTTCTTTAATATCGGTTGAAAATTATCCAGAGAACAAGGAAGGAAACCACCCTCCCTGAAGGTTCCAGAAAAAAAAAAAAGGCAAAAGTTAAATCTGGTATCTTCTTCCCTTGGGTTCTAAAAGTAGAACTGAGTCCTAAACAAATTTATATTTGGCAAATAGGCCCTTCTTTGCAATCCTAATCCTTAGCAAGTGTCTGGTACATAGTAGGGGGTTAGGAGAGGGAATGAACATTTGTTGAGCACCTGTCATGTGCCAGGCATTGTACTAAGCACCTAACAAATATTTTCAGTTTCTGTGGGCCGTTCAACACTGGACATTCAACATTATTTAGTCTGTAGCTATCTAATACGATCTGCTAATTCAATGTCTAGAGTTAAGAAAAAAGGCTGTTAGATGGAGCCTTGAAGATCCTTAATTCCCTAAATATACTATATGCATTTTAACATGTCATGGGATCATAAATTTGGAAGTAGAAGCCATCAAAGAGGTTATCTAGGCCAGTTCTCCATTTTTACACATAAATAAACTGAGTCTTAAAGTTGCCTAAGGTCATACAGATAGTAAAAATCTGAAGCAATATTTGGAAAGAGTCCTCCTTGCTTGCAAATATAGTACTAGCTTTATCCAGGGATACATAATTCAGTGGATAGAGCCAAAATTTTGGTTTTTCCAAGTCCAAAATTCTTTATACCACAGCAAGAGCACTTCACTAAATGCCTTAGAAGAGCTTGGTCTTCAGAGACAAGGATAATTAGAGAGCATGGTTAAGACTTGTTGTCCAAGGGAAGAAATAGTTTTGGATTTTAACTGGAGAGGATAAAGCCAAGCCTAGGTTGAGAATCCAAATGGGAATCTAGGGCCTTGGGCAGCTTGGAATAGCAAGAGGACTCTAGATTAAGGAGATCTGAGGAAAGTTGTTCTAAAGGTGAAGCAGATGATGTAACTAGAAACAAGCAGGAGACAGCAAAAAATAATATAGATCCTGAAGAAAAATTTATATTTTTGCATTTTTTCCTGATATGCATGACCTTTCTTAGGAGAGATAATATAGCTTTTAGGTATAGATGATTAATAAAAATGCAAAGTCATTAAAACACTGGTAAGATACTTGTAGTACCTGGCATATAATAGGCACTTAATAAATGTTGATTCATTTGTTGATTACTATATTATTTAAAATATCCACTGGCATAGACCACATGCCCTTTGCCTGGGTACATCAAGTAAACATGACCAAAATTTATTGCCTGGTGCCCAATCTTCTCATAACAAACATATTTAAAATTAGCAAGACTGGTCAAAGCCAGGTCCAATGTGAAAGCATTTTCTAGCTGGAAGGAACAAGTTTATGATTCACCAGACTAGAATATTAGGGTCACCTCTGTACTATAATGAAGCACTGGAGAAGGAAATATACATTCATATAGCTCAAACCCATCAGTGATTTAGGTCTAAGGTGTCTACCTCAAGCATGTGAAGACTTCCCTCAGGGGAATGGGCAGATAAAGATAATTTGTTCAAAGAGCCAAGAAAGTGGTTGAAGCAGGCACTATTGATTGCTTAGAGCCTGTTTAGACATCACTTCATCTGGAACCAATGCCAGTTATCCTGACTTTTGCCCTGCCACTGGACTTCAATAACTGGAAAAGAGAGTAAGACTGATGCTTTTGTGCCAACTGCTTCACTTAAATTCAATTCATAGGCAAATCAAAATATCACTCATGATGCTTTTGGTCCTCTTAGAAAATGAAGGATAACAAAAACTATGTGGCAGTCGATATTAACTCAATGGTTCCTCCCAAAGTAAGTGCTATCTTCATTTTATAGTTTCAAAAAGTGAGGCAAGAAGAAGTTAAGTAACTTTTCTAGGATCACAGTTGTAGTAATTCCTATACAGTAAGTTTCTGAGGCTATATTTGAACTCTGATCTTCCTAACTCTAGGCCTATTGTTCTGTCTACCTTGTTGAAAACACTGAAGAAGGATCAAAGGATTATACCTCTAGACTGGACCTCAAAGTTCATCTAGTTCAATCTCCTTCATTTTATAGACATTAGGATCAGAGCTTTGGAGCCAGAAGAGACCTCACTATCCAACCACATTGCCTATTTTGTGGATGAAAAAACCAAAACCCAGTAAAGTTTAAGATAACTTGCCCAAGATCATACAGGTAATAGGTATCGGAGGTTAGATTTGAATCTATTTTCTTTTATTCAACTATTCTTTCCACTGTATCATAGTGCCCTGCTTCTCATGGAATTTAGTACAGGACTGAAAGGATAAGCTTCAGGATTGATGGAGTATCCAGTTAAAGTAACAGAAGTATTCCAAGGGATGGCTCAGTTTATAAAGAGCAAAGCCTAGAGATGATGGTATATCCTGGGTTTGTGGCCTGAGACATTTCCTAGTTGTATGATCCTGGGCAAGTCACTTAAACACAATTGCCCAGTTCTTCCTGCTCTTCTGCCTTGGAACCAATACACAGTATTGATTTTTAGACAGAAGATAAGAACTTAAAAAAAGAGAGAGAGAGAAGTATGCCAATCTATCACCCAATCAGTAGGTATTAGTTAAGTAGTCACCATGTGCCAGGTACTGGATGTGCAAAACTTAAAACAAACTAAAAGCAATCCTTGTTTTTTGCATTCTATTGAGAGAGACATGTACCTTTTCAATTTTGTACCTTTTCTATTCGATGCCTCTGTTTTTACCCTGCTCTCACCAATATCACCGCATCCCAACATCCCAATCATATTGTTTGTCCTGTTTTGGCTCATATGGTTTTCTTTCACTTCTAAAATTTGGTCTCACATCCTTCATTAACCCTAGATATAAATGACTGATAAGAATTGGAAGGATATGTCCTGGGACTATTACTATAGTGATACCTTGATACATGAACACCCTAAGTCACAAGCAATTTGTGATATGAGTACTTGCGATCAGGATTTTTGCTTTATCATGAGCAGATATTTGAATCATGAACTAGCCTGCCTAACATTTGGTTTTGCAAGTTACATGAGGCTGTCTCGTTTAGTTCAGTGTTTATCTTGCGGGAAGAGCATCTGTATTAAATTGCTTTTGCTTTCCTCTTGATTTTTGTCTTTATTATCAGTTTTTTGGGCAAATTTCTTAACTTTTAATCATGAGTCCTGACGATGGAGGATTTGAAGGAGTTACAGCAACAGCAGCATACAGACGTTTTGCAGGAAATTAGTGGGGAAGAGTCTGAGGTGGATGAGGTAATCAGTATGAGTGAGATTAAAAAATTGTTGAGATTTGGGAAAAAATTGAACAGTTTATTGAGAAGACACACCCAGAAAAAGTTGCAACATGTCGTGCTTTGGAGTTGTGTAATGACACTTGTTTTACACATTATTTTGTGTAGAGATCAAGCTTTGTTAAGTGATAGTGCATGAAATGAAAGCCTTCTTCGCCATCTTCATCTGACCTTGAAGGTAAATAACGTTTCATAAGCAAGTTTATTTCTTTACATTCTTTTTTATTATCTATAAATATATACATTTGTTATTTATAAAGTATATCTTTGTATTTAAAAGCATATAAAACAAAAAATACATGTGTTTTTTGGGGGCCAGAATGGATAGATTGCATTTCTATTCATTTAAATGGAGAAATTCTATTTGGCACACAAGCAAACTGAGATGTGAGGTTGGCCATGGAATGAATTAAACTCGTGTGTCAGGGCACCACTGTATTTTAACAAGGATAAAGCCTCAAATTAAGGGATGAAGAAAAATTTCAGCCATTAGTTTATAAGCCTAAGGTAAAATGTTCTGGGTCTCAGATAGTTCCCAAGACTCCCCACATCACGCTCCATAAATAGGATGACAGCTTCGCAGAGTTAGAGCAACCTAAGAAGCTATCTAGTGCAAACTAGACGTGATTGAGAAACTCATCTACTATATCCCTGACATATGGCCATCTAGCCTTTGCTTGAAGACTTCAAAGAGAGAGGGGGCTAACCTACTGCCTCTGGAAGCAGCCCATTTCATTTAGTGATAGCTTTCTTCATTAGGAAAACAATATCCTATTAAGCCTCTGTGTAAGAAAGCCCTTGATTCTAGGAGTCTTCCTTGCTCTAACTTTACATTTAAGGAAGATTTGCACACAACAGATAAATACAAACCCTGACATTTGAGGTAGGAGATGACTTCTTTTGTGATATGTCTTAGATCAGTAGTTCTTAATTTATGTACATGTGTGTATGTGTATTATGTGTGTCATGGACCTCTTTGGCAATCGAGTGAAAGGTATAGACCTTAGAATAGTTTATTTTTCAATAATAGAGAAAATGCCGATTTTCAATTAGAGGTTAGTGAAAAAAAAAAAAGACTGATTTTTTTTTTCCCATCCAAGGACAAAGACTCTCTAAAATGTATCCATGATTCCTTAAATTTGAGGTTAAGAAACTTCAGATTAAGTAATCTTGCTCTAGATCAAGGCTGGACTTATTCAATACCAATTTCATCAAATATATAGATATTCGATCTATATATCACTAATATTTTAATTTAGAAATATTCCATGAACCTTTCCAGTTTTCAGTCAAATATTCAACATCACTCAGCTACAGCTCATATAAATATGAATAACACTTTGAGGATTACAAATCACTTTACATAGATTATCTCATTTTATCCTCACAACTCCAAGATTTAGGTTCTATCATGATCCCTATTTTATGGATGAGCAAATCAAGACTGAGAGATGAAATCACTTGGGCAGGATCCCATAGGTCTTAGACATCTGAAGCAGGATCCTAACTGTTCTTGACTAAAGGTTAGTGTTAAGGTGTGCCTCTGTAAGGCACACCTTAACACTAACCTTTTAATCAATGGGATTGAAAGTCCATGCAGTATAGTGGCTAGAATTCTGAATTTGAAGTTAGTAAGATCTGGGTTCAAATCATACCTCTGATAATTTAAGTTGGGGAGAGAATGCAGGACTGAGAAGACCCGAGTTAGCATCTGTTCTCAGACACTTACAAAATGAGTTTCCTTGAGCAAGTCATTGAACATTTATGTGTCTCAGTGTCCTCATCTGTAAAATGAAGATAATAAATAGCATGTACCTCACAGGATATTTTTGTGAGGATCAAATGAGGTAGCATATAAGGCTCTTTGCAAACCTTCAAGTATTTACTATCATCATCATCATCATCATCATCATATTTCATCATAAACAAGTAAGTCATTTATACTCTCTATACCTCAGTATTCTTGCCTATACAATGAAGATAATATTATCTATATACACAAAAACATCATTTGCTACATATCATGTGGTGAAGAAAGACATATGGGGATGCAGGAATAACTGGGTGCTAGACAAACTGGGGATACTCCCACACCTCACAAAGGGAAAGATTGACAGGTAAACACAGGAAAACCAAATAGGGATGTGAGGTTTGGGGAATGGCAGTTTGTCAGTCTAAACTGACAACCTATCAGCCAGGGAAAGCCAGTGATGTAAGTAACTTCAAGTTGTGGGATCTTTATGGCTTAGAGGAATCAGAAAGTACAAATAAAACTGTTTTTTGTTGATGGTAAATAAGGGAAGTGGGAGAGAAGGGTTTACACTACACTAGAAATAACCCAAATGACTTACCTAAACTAAGGTCAGCTCTAACTAAAATAAGAAAGGACTGAAGAGGTGGGATTCTCACTACACTTGTCCATGGTGTTTCAAGATTTCACAGGAAATAGGATCAAGTTATATACACAGCCAGTTAATCCACAAAATTTCTAGGGAGTAAGGCAGATAAATCTGCTGTTCACCAACAGATAACCAAGACCTTTCTCTACCTAGGCCACGATAGTTGATTGAAGGTATCTTCTTCTCAGTGAAATCCCACTCTGTTATCTCCTTGGATACTTGGCAAAGCTGGACCAAAGGGCCAAGACTTCACTCCTTCAGCTTGGCCAAACCACACTCTTTTTTCAAATCCTGGCTTCATTCCATTATGGAATGTCCATGAAGTCCAAGATTTCTTCAAGCTGTCATCTATTCTGTCTTAAGTCTATTTTATTTTATTATCTATTAATATTAAGTCTATCCTATAAATTCCCCATTACAGTGGGACAGCTGGTTGGCTCAGTGGATAGAGAACTGGCCCTGGAGTCAGAAAATCACCTGAAGTCATCTCCCTGAGTTCAAATGTGACCCCAGACAATAGCTGTATGGTCTTGGGCAAGTCACTTAATCCTGTTTGTTTTAGTTTTCTCATGTTGTATTGAATTTTTGGGACAAGATGGACACCTACTTTTTATAACACTCATCAGCAAAATGTCCTAGAGAAAGGAACAGCAAACCACTCCAGTGTTTTGACATGAAAACCCCAAATGAGTTCATGAAGAGTCAGACAACTGAAAAATGACTGAACAACAATATGTCCTAGGGGAAATGGTACTGGAGTGGCAGTCAACAGAACTACAGCCTAAGTCTTATCTCTACCATTAATTAGCTTTTATTTAGTTTTGGGAAAATCATTTTTCTTCTTTGTATATCCTTTCCCTTATCTGTAAATTGAAGAGTGTATTAAATAATTATGCTTTCTTTAGACTAGGACAGTTCATGCATGGCTTTATTCAGGCAATCGTGATGCAATATACAAATGGAATCCCTTTTAGTCATGTTGCAATATAAAGAGCATTGACTTGGGCATTAAAGGACTCTAACACCTGTGCTGACACCCCACCTCTGATATATTCTATCTGTATGACATTAGGAAAGTTAATTAGTTTTCTTGAACCTCTTTCCTCTTCTGTAAAATGAGTTAGATTAAATATTCTCTGAGATCCCTCCAAATCCTTAATCTATGGTTCTAAGTCATCCAGCACTAAACTATGATTCTAAAATATAAACTTCATCCTAGATTTGGCTTGCTTTTAGCTACCAAATTACTTATCCTCCCCAAAACTCAATTAGCTCCTGGGCTTCTAAAGTACAAAAATAGAGGTGAGCCATCTGGGAGGAGAAACCAATGAAATTACTTAAAGAATTTAGGAATAACCTCACCAGCAACATGGAATACTGGGAAAAAGGGAAGAATGAATCGATTTGCCTGAGCAATAGGGATTGGTAGCAGTAAAAATTAATTACACCCACAAAAATAATAATCCAAAATTCTTTGGGCAATTTCATTGCCACTCATTCTTCCAGGGTTAACTGTCCCTCCACACTACCTCAACATCATGCTTTACACTTCCTTGGAAAACTGGTTTAGAATCAAATCAGTAATCTGATTTTTCTATAAACCAAAATTTCCTGATTTAAAAAAAATATCCCTTGCTTGAATAGTATTTATTTTAGGTAACCAAAGTATATTGCATTCAATATACTTGGAAACTATTTGGAAACTTTAAAAGATGTAGCTACGAAATTTACCTCATTAGGGCGAGCATTTCAGTTTATAAATCAAAATACCATTACATTTTATTTGATATTGTAGGTTCTTTAGAGGTTTTTTAATTTAACTCACCTACAGCATGAGTTTCTCCTATGATATTTTTAGTGATTTAGCAGTCTTTGTTAGTAACAGGAAATTCAGTATACCTAGTAGTTTTAGATATCCACAAATATTAGAAATATTCTTTTTCCTCATATTAAGCCAAAATCTGTCTTCCTCTCATTTTGTTTCTGCCCTTTGAGGCCATTCTCTTTCCATATGAAAACTATTCACATATTTAGAGTCTGTTGTCCCATATCGCCTACCTTTTGAATATCAGAAACAGGATGCTGCATAGGCATCTGGAATTCAACATGTTCAAAATAGATCTCATTATCTTTCCTCTTAAACTGTACCCTATGTCAAACTGCCTTATTAGTGTCAAGGATGCCACCATTGTCTCAGTCTTAAAACCTTAATGTCATTCTTTAATTTTCACTTTCATTACATGTCTAATGAATTGCCTATCTTGTCATTTTTACCTCTGTAACTTCTCTTGTAGGCACCCTCTTCTCTCTCTTCATATTGCAATAGCCTCATACTTGGTCTTTGTCAAGATTTTCCTCAAGTCTCACCCGTGGTCTATTCAGTTGCCAAAGCGATTTTTCTAAAGTACATCCTCTGGGGGCATCTGGGTAGCTCAGTGGATTGAGAGCCAGGTCTAGAGATGGGAGGTCCTAGGTTCAAATCTGGTCTCAGACACTTCCCAGCTGTGGGACCCTGGGCAAGTCACTTGACCCCCATTGCCTAGCCCTTACCACTCTTCTGCCTTGGAGCCAATACACAGTATTGACTCCAAGATGGAAGGTAAGGGTTTAAATAAATAAAATAAAGTACATCCTCTACTCAATAAACTCCAGTGGCTCTTTATTGCCTCTAGCATCAAATATAAATTCTCTTTGGTATTTAAAGCCCTTCACAAATTAGACCCTTCCTGCCTTTTTGATGTGCCTTTTTAAAAAACTCTTTTCTTCTGTCTTCAAATCAGTACTAAGTATCAGTTCCAAGGCAGAAGAGCAGAGCTAAGCAATAGGCATTAAGTGACTTGTCCAGGATTAAAGAGTTAAGAAGTGTCTCCGGTCAGATTTGAACCCAGGTCTTCCCATCTCCAAGCCTGGCATTCTATCCCCTGAGCAACCTAGTTGCCTCCTTTTTGAGCTTATATTTTTGTGTCTTCTTTGTAGTCTATAATCTAGGCATACCAGTCAACATGCTATTCCTCATATTCTATTCCCATGTATATGTCTTTTCATTGGCTGTCCTCCATGTCTGTAATACCCTTCCTCCTTACCTCTCTGCACCCAACTTCCCTGGATTTTTTCAAGATTCAGCTACAGTATAACCTGGATTAGAATTTTCTTTGTTTCTCTAGCTCCTAGTCCCTTTCCCTCTGAGTTTACCATTTTTGTACTTGTGTCTATCTCTGTCTCTGTCTCTGTCTCTGTCTCTGTCTCTCTCTCTCTCTCTCTCTCTCTCTATATATATATATATATATATGCATATAAATGTACATATATACATACACCTTATATCAATATTCATTTATTGTCTCCACCATTAGAATGTGTTTCCTGATAACATGGTCGGTGTTTTTGCATTTCCTTATATCCTCAAACACTTAGTACAGTGTCTACCATATAGAAAGGTATTTAGAATACTTGAGTATTGAGGCCACAATTGATCATTGTCCCTTATTAGCTTTGATATCCCAAACTCCACATATCTTAGAACAGTTCTGACAAGAGTGGAAGACAATGGCATCATTACATCTTTGTTCAGAATGCTATGTGGCCCAAGCCTGTATTAGGTCATTTATCTCTATATCACACTGTTAACTCCTAGTATGTTTCTAGTCTACTAGAAGCCTAGGACTTTTTATATAAATGATGGGCTAGCTAAAATCTTTACTATATCTATTAATATTTTCAACCCAAATGTGACTTTTCCATTTGTAGTATAAAATAAATTCACTGTGTAAATTAATGGTGATGAGACTCTACCATCAAAATTTCCTATCAACCACCAAAATTCCCAATTCCCTAAATAATTCAAATTGTACCCCCAAATTAGTGCATTTCATAATCATTTTACCCTCCTCTTTTCTTCTTCAATAGTCAAATCATTCATTCTGTTCTTTTACCCTTAATTTAAACACCTGTCCATCGCAGAACAGGTGTTCCTTTTTTTTTCTGATCCAGCTGTAATCTCCACCGCAGGATATCCCCAGATGTTTTCTACTTCTAGATCAGTGAGGCTGTCCTTAGGCATACAAGTTCACCAATAGCTAGCTATAAGTTTGTAAGGAACAGTCTTTGGTGAGTCCAGAGATATACCAAGTCAAGTAAATTCAATTCAAAAAGCATTTATTAAGTATTTAAAATATTAAATTGTAAAATTTAGAGACAACTTCACGGTGAAATGAAATGAGTGTTAGCCCTATATCAAAAAGTCTTAGTTTCAAGTTCAGTGTTGCCTTGACCAAGTAATTTAAAATCATCCTGCCTCAGTTTCCTCATCAACAAAATGAGGCTACAAATAGTATGTACCTCCCAAGATTGCTGTAAAGATAAAATTAGGCAATATGTATAAAGTGGTTAGCAAATCTTAAAAGTACTATACAAATTCCATTATGATTATTATTATTAATACCATAGCACTAGACCAGGCACTGACTATACAAAAGCAAGATTCTATTTCCTTTCTCAAAAGAATTTATATTTTGCTAAGGATGGCTAATAAAAACTTATACCAAGGAAATAAAAATAATGTTTTTATGAGTAGGAAGGAGAGCACCAGCAATAGAGGAAAACCAAGAAAGACCTCATGTAGGAGGTAGTGTTTGAAGTTAGTCTTGAAGATTTGAGGAAGGAAATGATTCCAAATCACCCAACTATTTATTTTATTCAACCTAAAAGCTTTCGTTTTCTTTTAATTCCATGAAAAGGTGCTATTATTCATATTGAACACTCCATATCACTCCTGAAGAGCTCTAGTTATTCCTACATTTGTCTCCCTGGGCTAATCTCCCCAAATGAATTAACATATATCTCTTTTACTGTATCTTTCTATGTATCAAAAAGTATTATCATCAAAAGTCTCTTCCTATCATCCTAGTGACATAACATCTGAATCGACCCTGACCATTAGACTTTGGATTCTCATCATTTTTTATATTTTCCTCCTTCTAGAATTAGGGGATTATCCCCTTATATTTCTATATCTTCTAGTCTTTCTTTGTACCTTTTCAAACCATGAAACGTTGGATAGGGTAACCATAAGATCATAGAACTAAAAAAGAATCTTAGAGGTCATTGAACCCAATTCCTCAATTGTTCAGATGAGGAAACCAAGATAGAGATATTAAGTAATTTACATGAGGTCATTCCATCATTAAGTGACTGAGGTAGGATTTGAACCTCAAACTTCCTAACTTCCATTCCTATGCTTTATCCACCATAGCATGATTCAGAATCTTATAGTCTGGAATCAATATGAAAGGCAAAGAGATGACATGAAGTTCAGTCATCTTATTGTATCTAATCCTTGTAGCGTTTCTGAGAATGCTGAGAATAACATACTTTGTACACATGACTTCCTATATTAAGTTGGATTCTAGAGAATGAGTATCTAGAATGGCCTCTGAGCTATGTCAGTCTTGGTAGTGTTTTTGTTAGTTTATGATTTCATTGGTAATCCCAGTAATCCCAGGTGAGCAAACTCTTTCTACTAATGCAGGCTTGTACCTTCTATGCACCTTATAGTCAGATAGTTGTCTGGGGCACTGAGAGGTCAGATGACTTGCCCAAGGTCACATAGCCAATATGTATTAGATAACAGGATTTAAACCCAGGTCTTCCTCATTCCAAGGGAAGCTATCATCTGCTTTACATTGTCTCTCTTCTTTAAAAACGGTATCTGTAGTATTTATGGTACCTCAAATATTGTACCTTCAAATATAATAATGAATCAATAATCAATGTGCATTCATTTATTAAGTTCTTACTAAGTACCTATATTATGTAAAGCATCGTGCCAATGACAAGAAGACATGGGTTTAAATTTTCTTCATTAAACGAATTGACAAGTCACTATTTCTCACTATTCTAACTTAATTCCTTTTAACTATAATCTGCCTAGAAGATGTCAACATATACTAGCAGACTACAACATTCAACATGAATGTTTTGTGCCAGTGCAATCACAGGTCTCTTCCCTATTTTCATTGGGCTAAGGACTAGGGATACAAAGCCAGAAAACAAGACAATCCCTGGCTTTGAGGAACTTATATTCAATTGAAGTTTATAACATATGTACAAATAAGCATATTCAGAATAACATATATGAAATAAAACCAAAATAATCTAGAGAGTAAATACACTAGGAGCTGAAGGCAAACCTCCCCAGCATTCAGATTACTTGAGTATTCAAATACTGCCTTCCCAGTCCAAGGAGAAGGCAATGATGGTGATGATGATAATGATGATGATGATGATGATGATGATGATGATGATAACAATAACTATGATAACTAATATTAACATAGCAAATTAAGACTTGGCACTCACTTATTAATAATCATCCTGACTAATAACAACACAACTCATTCCTAGGAAGGGCTGATACTTTGCTAAAATAAAGATTCTTTGGGAATTTCCCAGAGGTCTCTCTCTCTTTCTCTCTCTTTTTTTTGGTCCTCCCTCCCAATTTACCATTGCTGCTTGGTCTTAGCCAGTACTCTTATTTTATTCAAATGTGTTTGCCCCCAAGTTAAACAGCCAGCTGTGCTCTGCTGGGTGATGATGTATGAAGCAGAAAGAACACAATCTAATTTTTAGATCCAGTTGAGCTTGAAGCACCTCAAGATAAGGTGGGGGTGGAGTGGGAGGGAACACATCTCACTCCAGCTCAGGAATTAATTCACATAGCAGGCACTTATCATTAAACCCATGAGTCTCCAAGACTGGTTTCTATCCTTCCCCCATCCTCAATTAACCCCTCAATCACTGAGTAGTAAAAGTAAACAGGAGGGACTTCATTATCTAATTAAAATTAATTAGTCATGTGCCAATTAAGAAGAAGCTGGGCAGGTTGGTCTTTGGGTATTGAGCGTGTATGTGTGTGTGTGTGTGTGTGTGTGTGTGTGTGTGTGTGTGTGTGTGTGT
>NC_058133.1:287183382-287197946 GCF_016433145.1 Gracilinanus agilis
AGAGAGAGAGAGAGAGAGAGAGAGAGAGAGAGAGAGAGAGAGAGAGAGAGAGAGTGTTCTCCAGATTGGGGCAATTGCCCTCTGGTCCTTTCTCTGTACACTTTTTTTTTTTTTTAACTTTTAACTTGGTTGGAGCAGTAGCAGGTATTGGGGTTAAGTGCTTATGCAAATGAAAGAATGTCTCAAACTGCTTATTTAGAAACCTCCTAAGGTGGAAATCTTCCTTGGAAGGAAGATACCTCCACCTGGACCATTTAGTTCAATCAATACCTCTTAGCTTTTAGGAGATTTTGTGATCTTGTTTTGGCTCTTACTTTCCTCTTCCCATTCTACAAAATACATGCATATTAGTATTTAAAGATAATTGTGGTAGTAATAGATATAATTAAGAGATAATATAATATAGTGGATTTAGGAAGACCTGGGTACATGTCTTGCCTCTGGAACACAATAACTAGGTGACAATGAATAAAGTCATTCAACCTCTCAGTGGTCTTGGAAAACTCTCTAAAATGATAATTTACAGATGAATTATCAAATTGCATAGAGGGAAAGAGTTTACGCACTGGAAATTCAATGAACTCCTAAGACTGAACCATCGCTAACAACAACAATGACAAAAGCAACAAAAGAAATATATTGGGGAGTTCACACACTGGCAAGACAACTCAACCAGGCAAAAATCTCATGAATAAATTGGCAACAATTATGAAACACTAGACATTGAATAAAGGATTACATTTTTTTGGCAAAAGTATTAAACATAAATTATGATTGGTGGGACCTTCCAAGTCTATGAAATAATTAATGATTTTAATATAGAACTGACTTTTGGATAAAATGAAGTAGCATTTACAGGACATCTTCGAACATTTCATACAGTTTAAAAGATTTAGGTCACATCTATACAATAATTAAAAAAAAAAAGTTGGTTCCAGAACCCTTCATTCAGTGAATTCAGGTTTTTAAATGAATGATTTGATAACATTATAGATGATCCAATAGGCATGGTCTTTGAAGAATATGCACATATCCCCTTCTAATGGAAATAGACCAAAACAGTCTCAATTCCCTGACCACCCACAGACAGGGCTTTAGAGAGACACAGATGCCAAAGAAAAGGTGACTTAAAGAAATTTAAACAAGCCTAGCTGCTTTCCAGTTCACCAGGCACCAGAAATGTGATGTGCCATGCTGTGTCCTTAACTGCTCTTTTTGGAGTTGGAAGATAAAATAGAAGGTAGGAGTGACCTATGATGGTACTGTCTTTGCATCTGCCTGTGAGCAGTAGGCATCTTGTGGAATCACTGGCAAAGCTATTTCCTCTACTTTTATCACAGCCTTAAATAAGACTGTAAATGTATTGCCTCAGTGATTTCTCCTTTGCCTAACAAAATCCAACCCATTCATCAAAGCCCATCTCGAATTCCCCACTAACATTAGAAGCTGTTCCTGATGACTCAAGCTCTCATTAACCCTCCCTTATCACTAACCGATAGCACCTATATAATGTATTCTATGCCATCTTTTATTTGATTATTTCTTATTCTTTTATGTGTTGATTTCATCTCCCCAACTTGGTTACAAACCCCTTGAGAGTCAGAAAAAAGTCTACAATATCTTGGAATTGGAACAAAAATCAGAGCCTATTGATAACATGTCTTTTTTTTTTAGTTAATGTATATTTTTATTTTTATAACACAATATATTTTATTTGTTATAAATATGTAATGTTATAATAAATGTTTATCTAATAAAAATTCTCACGTTAACTATGTCTTAAAAATCTATCTCATTTTCCCCTCTCTCCCACTTCCTCTCTTCCCCTTGAATCATGGAAAGGAATCCCCACCATTTTATCTTCACCAAATAGTATTATTATTCAAGTATTATTAGAAATCTGTCCCTTGGGACCCAGTACTTCTAAACTTCTAATGCAGAACATTTTAAGTTTTTAAAACAATTTTTATTTTATTTTCTTAATTACATGTAAAAAATTTTTACACTAATTTTTGGAAAATTTCAATTCCAAATTCTCTTTCTCCCTCCTTTTTCTCCACCTTCAAGCAATTTGATTATAGATTAGTCATGTGGAGTCATACAAGATATTTCCATATTATCCATGTTGCAAAAGAAAATACATACCGAAACAAACAAAAACCAAGATTAATAAAGTTTAAAAAAGTATCCTTCAAATTGCATTCAGATTCCATTAGTTCTTTCTCAGGAGATGGATAGCATTTTCCTTTTTCTTTTCTTTTTTCTTAATTTTTTCCAGATTATATATTGATACAATTTTTAATAATTACTTTCTAAAGTTTTATGATCCATGTTTTCTTTCTCTTTTTCTCCCTCCTACCCTACATAACAGCCACGTGTAATCATATAATACATATTTTCATGTTCATCATGTTGCGAAACAAAATCTGAGTCACTTACACAAGAGAAGAATTTCTGGAGGAAATAAGGAAAGAATGCTATGCTTCGATTTGCATTCAGACTTTCCCTGTTCCTTGAATAGCAATGGGTAACTTCTTTCATTATGTGTCCCTTGTAGTTGTCCTGGATCCTTGCATTAATAATAGTTGTCATTCTCAGTTGATCATGGTACACTATTTTTACTATGTACAACATTCCCCTATTTCTGCTTGCTTCACTTTGAATCACTTCATATATCTTTCCAGGATTTCTTTGTGTATAATGAATGTCATTTTTTTTTTATCATTTCTTATGGAACAATAGTGTTCCATTAAAATCATATACTACAACTTGTTCAGCCATTCTTGAAGTGATGGAAATCCTTTCAGTTTGCAATCCTTTACCACTATAAAAAGAGCTGCTATAAATTTTTTGAACAAGGAAGTCTTTTCCCTCTATATTTTTTCACTTTGGGATCCAGACCTAGTAGTGGTATTACTGAGTCAAAGGCTATGCACAGCTGATAGCCCTTTGAGAATGGTTAAAATTGCTCTCCAGAATGGTTGTATCAGTTCATAGGTCCACTAACAATTTTTCCACATCCCCCTCTAACATCTATCATTTTCCTTTTTGGTCATATTAGCCAATCTGATAAGTATGAGATGGGACCTTAGAGATACTTTAATTTGCCCTCTGTAATTAATAGTGATTTGTTGCATTTTTTTTCATATGACTAAAGATAGTTTTAATTTCTGCATTTGAGAATTGCCTGTATATGTCCTTTGATCATTTGCCAGCTGGGGAATGCTCTGCATTCTTATAAATTTGACTCAGTACTCTATATGTTTGAAATATATTTTAAATTGTGTTTTTGTTGATATAATTTTTCATAAGCCCTTCAGAATTGTCTTGGATCACTGTATTGCTGAGAATAGTTATGTCATTCCCAGGTGATTGTGTATAATATTCTGATTCTTCTCTCTTCACTTTGCTTCAGTTAGTGCAGGTCTTCCCAAGTTTTTCTGAAAGTATCCTGCTCATCATTTCTTGTAGCACAATAGTATTCCAACAATCACATACCACAACTTGTTCAGCCATTCTCTAATTGATGAGATTCCCCTTGATTTTCACTTCTTTGTGATGACTAAAAGCCTCTATAAAATATTTTGTACATATTTTACATAATTATCTATATAAATTTTTGTATGTTCATATATTTGTAAATATATACATATACATAGTTTATTCATTTGTACATATTTTTGTGCATAAAAAATCTCTTTGGGATACAGACCTAGTAGTGGTAGTGAATCAAAGAATATACACAGTTTTATAGCCTTCTGGGCAAGGACATTTTACTTTTGAACATTTTTTGAATATTTTTGGAAATTTTTTTATTATATCCAGCCAGAAGCTACCTCTGGACAACATATACCTTCCATTACTACATCTGACTTCTGAAACCAAAAGGAGTAAGTTTTGTTGTACTTCCACATGACAACCCTTCAAATATTTGACAGCAATTATATCCTCTCCATCTTAGGAGTTGTCTTCTCAAGGCTAAATATCTCTTCCAAAGTATACAGTACAATAATAGGCTCATAGAATTGAATTGTAAATCTCCTTGAGGGCAGGCATCATATCTCATTCATCTTCATGACTCAATCAGTACTTAATACTTTGCTTTACACAGATCTGATATCAACCTACATTTGTCAAATATACAAATGAAATACTCAATGCTTAGAATTATCCAAACTCATAATTGGAAAGGATCTCATAGACCACCTAACCCAACAAGTACGCTTATATAATCAATTCATCTAAGCATTTATTAACCATTTACAATGTACTTGGAATACAAAGATAAAAATGAAATGAATGGTCTTTGCTTTTTGAGGATTTGCTGATGAAGAACTTCATGTCTAACAACATTTTATACTGGTTATATAATTAAAGCAACCCTGCCTGGTTTTAGATATCTCTCTCTCCCTGCAAATTGAATGCTTTGGTCTTATTTCTGCCCTCGGTGGGAAGCAGAGTAAATCTAATTGCTCTTCCCCTTCACCAACTTTCAAATATTTATCAAACACTATCCTGTCCTACATAAGACTTCTTCAAGTTTAACATGCCCACTTCCTTCTGATTATATCGCAATTTTGATTCCCCTCACCATCCTGATCATGCTTCTCTGGATACGTTCTAGATTGTACAACTCTGTTCTAAAATATGGCTGAGAACAAGCCATAAATTCTCTCTCTCTCTCTCTCTCTCTCTCTCTCTCTCTCTCGGAGGTTGGAAAAAGAAAAGAACAGGGAGGAGGGTGGGGAGGGGAGAAGAAAGGAAGAAGCAGGGAGAGAGAGAGAGTAAAGGGCTTGGAGAGAGGAAGGTGGAAAGAGGAGAGGAGAAAAGAGAGAAAGTGGAAAAGGGAGAGAAGGAGAAAGAGAGAGGGAGTAGAGAGGAGGGAGGAGCAAGGAAGAGTAGAGAAAGAGTAGACTAGTTAGGAGAAGGGGAAAGGAGAGGGAAGAGAGGTAGAAAAGAGTAGAGGAGGGGAGGGGAGCGATAGAGGAGGAGGAAAGAGAGGAGGAAGAGAAAGGGGAGGAATAGAAGAATGAGGAGGAGGGAGAAGTCAGGTAGGAGGTAAGTGGGAAGGACTGAAATGGGACAAGAGGGAAAGTCAGAAGAGAAGGAGAGAGCAATAGATAGCCTTGACTGCATTGAGGGTAGGAAGATGGGGAAGAACCCATTGCTAAATACTTTTTATAACACTCATAACAATACATACACAAATTTCTAGTGGCATGAACTTCTTCTTTCTATGACCTTTAGGCATTCATTTTATTATAAGTCACATTTTCTATGCTACCAAAAAAAAAATTTCAATGTTTCTCTGACTATCCTCCTAACTAATGCTATATTTCCTGCTGAGGCAACATGGTAGTATGAGAAAAGCTTTCGAAAACCTGAGTCTGAGTACCCAGATCCACAACTTAGCTCTGCTACTTATTAAATTGTGACCTTGGGCAATTCATCTTACCCTTCTGGGTCAAGGTTTCTTTGCTGTCAATTCAGGGAATTGGACCAAATTATATTTAATAAAGGAAGAAATAAGTATTTATTAAGTGTTACATACTAGAAATGTGCTAAGTGCTTTATAAATATTATCTCATTTTGTCCTCTCAACAACTCTGGAATTTAGGGGCTATTATTATCCCTATTTTACAATTGAAGAAAGAAAGAAAGACAACAGTTAGATAACTTGCCCCATATCAGCTAATTTCTGGTTTGGGATTTGAACCTAGGTGTTCTTGACTCTAGACCTAGCCTTTTTCTCCCTCTAATCCTATAGTTCTGATGATTGAAGTGAAACACTTCAGGTAGACAATGAGATGAATGGTAACACCATTCAATGTAATGGACAGTGGATTCAGAGTTAGAAGACCGGATTCAGTTCCCAGTTCTTCTGCTTTTCTACCTCTGTAACTTTGAGAAAACCCCATAACGTCTCCAGGCCTCAGTTTCTACATCTGTAAGATGGGATGATTAGCTTACATTACTTCCAGTTCCTTTCTAGCTTCACAACCATGATCCTATCTCTGCTGATTTAAAAATATATATATGAGAATTCAAAACAAATAAAAATAATATGGAGTAGTCTTTGAGTTGGGGGCAACTAGGTGATACAGTGGATAAATCTCTAGACCTAGAGTCAGACACAGCTGAATTCAAACTGAACCTCAGATATTTACTAGCTGTGTGACTCTGGGCTAGTATCTCTACCCTGTTTACCTCAGTATTCTTATCTATAAAATGAACTGGAGAAGGAAATGGCAATCCAATATCTCTGCAAAGAAAACCCTAAATAGAGTTAAAGAGAGTTGGACATGACTGAAAAATGACAATAACAACAAAAGTGTTTGGCTTGAGTTCATTTTCATTGCTTTTTAAATTTTATTGGTATATTTTGTTTTCATATCGCTTTTTATTTTAAAAAATACCCCTTCCATCTTCCTTACCTAGGGAAGCATCTCTTATAACAAGAACATTTTTAAAAAGAAAAAAGTTAAAAAGAAGTTTATTAAAATTGAACAACACCTGAATCAAATTTAAAATTATATCCAATGCTTTTAAATGGAAACCCTCTTTGAACTCTTTTTATAGCTATTAAACTTGAACTTAAACATTATGCAAGTAAGGACAGAAACAAGAATGGAAGTCTCCAAGAGGCCAATTTAGATTCAATATATATAGAAACATTTCCTAACAATCAGAGATGTCTGACAGAGGAATGGACTTCCCGGGAGTGTAGTGGATTCTCTCTCACTGAGATCTCCAAGCAAAGTGTTTGTTGACCTTTCAAAAATTTAATGCAGCAACATTAGAAATCTGGCAACATAGTAACACAGGAAGAAATTTCATTAGTTTGAGGATCTTCCAGATGATTAAACTCCCTCTACCAATTTAGGCTGGTATGGTCTTAAAGAGTTGCCTAGCACAGTTGTATCAAACTCAAATAAAAATGGTGCCATACATCCGTTCATAAGAATCCCTCTGGGTTACATCGTGTCTTTGTTTTAAAATGTATTCTTTTCTATGTTTTATGGTATTTTTATTTAGTTTGTTAAATATTTACCAATTACATGTTAATCTGATTCGCATGCACTCAAAAGCATTTCAGGCATTGGGTTTGACACTTCTGGTCTGGAGTCCTGGGAAGTTTAATTACTTGTCCTGGGTCACCCAGAAAGTATGTGTCAGAGGCAGGACTTGGTCTCATTCTTCCTGGCTCACTTGATTTGCTCATATTTGGAGAGCAGTATTGGTTTTCTATAAACCCTTTGGTAATAGAGAGGAGATCTTTTTTATTAAAAAGATGAGATTAGACTCACTTCCGAAAGGAGTTTGGTAGTGTCTTATTAGTGTAGCACAGACTTTGAAGGTACTCTCCCAAACGCCTACTTGCATTATTAGGATAGTTCTCCAAAAGAAGATCCCTCTGGACCTCTGGAAACTCCTACTACATTGCCTATCAGGATTCTAGGGGTAGCCCTTTGGGCGGTGATGGCAAACCTTTGACACGTGTGTCAGCACTGGCATATGTAGCCATTTTCAATGACACTCGGCCACATACAGAGAAGTATGGGGCCACATGCTGAGGATGAAACATTTGTCGTAGTGTAGTATAGACACTGTGGACTATAGATGACAATTCCACCTGTATTAATTTACCTATTTTGGTTTATTAAATATAGTTATATATTACAATTATACATTTTTATTTAAACTCTAAATATCACAAAATTATGGTTTTTACACAGGATGACACACCACCTGAGTTATGCTTGGGTTTTTTGGTGAATTTTGACACACCACGCTCAAAAGGCTGCCCATCACTGCCTTAGGGTCTAGGAGTTGTTTTACAATACTAATGAGTCCCCATCAGTGTGCTTTCCCTAATAATTATTCATTGATATCAGACAAATTTAATTAGAAAACGTTTTTTACTAGAATAGCAGAGCAAAAACAGTTGCTACAAAACAATCTCCACCTAAAAAAACTGTAACACGCTCTACCCTCTGTCAAGTGGAAAATTTAGAAAGCACACAGAGCAAAGGGCTAATTCACAGGTCTTTGTTTCTGAAAGTCTTTTTCTCCCCTCCATTAGTACTTGTGATATCTCTTTAGGCAAAGTGTGTCTGTTATACTGGCCTCCTTATAGAGCCACTCAGTGTCTCTATATAATTTGTCCTCACCTCTTGATGAAGACACTGTCACTTATTTCAGGGTTGCTGTGTGTACTAGGACATTGATGGGAGGTTATGAATCCTCCAGGCTCTTGAAGTTCCTAAGATCCTCTTTTGGTCAAAGAAAAGGAGAGAAGACCAAAGTATTCTCCACTGCACTAAGTGATTGCTTCCCATAAATTTCACTGGAATGGCTTCTAATAAAAGTATCCTCAATACAATTCATTTTGCTAACAGGATTATAAGGATGATTTGTGCCTTATCCTGTTTCCAAATTATTTTGCTCGCCTCAACTTATAGTCTCTTTTTAAAAAAATTCTGAACTTCTGAGAGAGACAGACAGACAGAGACAGAATGGGAAGGAGAGACAGAGAGAAGGAGGGAGAGAGAACATTATATAGGAAACTGAATCTCTATTATGTACAGTTTAATTGCTACATATTTGTGTGTGTTTATAAAACATCCAATATATTACTTTTAAAGCTGCCCTGCTTATCTGTGTTTTTGCTAAACTTCCTCTTGATCTGCACATTTCTGGAATATTTTGATCACTTTTCTTTCTCCTTCTATTCTTCCTCTTTTGGGGAACATTATGGCTTGTTTCCTTCTTTAGCACGTTTTTTTTTAAAAAGTGAAGAAAATCAATTTAAGCAAAACAAATTCAATGTTTTCTTATGTCCAAAAATATATTACTCATTCTGTACCCTGTGTCCCTTACTATTTTTGCATTATGTGCCCTCAATAGTCATTCTTCCTCTAGTACTCAAAGTCTGAGCTCCAATAACATAGGAAAGTGGAGATGCCACTCATTCATATGTTTAGAGCTTCGTAGACTGTCGGAGCTGAAAGGAACCTCAGAGATCTAAACTACTCATAATTAAAATGAAGGATCTGAGACTAAAAAAACTGAAATGACTTATTCAAGGTCATACTGACCAAATTTCCTTTGACCATAAAGAGAAAAAGAAATCTGTCTACAGGGGGAAACCCAGGCTAACCCCTTTGCTTTTACCAACCTCGATGGCCCCTGAGCCCTAGCTGCCCCTAGGCATGTGTATAATGAGCCTGTTGAATAATCCAGGACTCCCTCTCTGGCTATAGGTTGTTTTTTTTTTTTTTAATTTTTATTAGAGGCTGGTACCCAGAGATAACAAAGAATTAGCATTTATATGTGCTATCAAAAAATCATTCCAGTTTAGTATATATCTTTTTCCTTTAAGTTCAGATATTTTGGTGATCGATAGAATGAATCTATCTCAGTGACACATATATGTCATATATACATATACATACATGCATGTGTGCATTTATATATATATATATTTGACAGTCATAGCCTTAGCCTGTGTGTTACATGTATCTCCTCTACCTTAACTATTCTAAATGCAGTTACACTTACCTTATATCATACTCAACACGCTATCTAAGGCTAAGAGTTTTCTGTAGAATGCACAATATTAAATGCTCCATTTTACATATTACACATCTCAAAACGGCAGATGCCATGAAAGATATTTTTCCCCCATGGGGAGAGGGAGGGGACCAGGGAGAGATTCACCCGAAATGATGAATCACTTTCTATCAAGGGGATGTTCAGTTAATTCGAGTGACATTTTGACAATAGCATGCTGTCAGTCCAATGGTTTGACCTATACAACAACCTCTAATTATTGCTAATTAAATAATTAATTATTCATAGAAGTGCGTGCCATTAGCATAGCAGAGATGTGTTAGAATATGAGTTATGTGCGGTTTATGAATCTTCAGAAAATAGATTCTTTAATAAATTAATAAAGGGGCTCTGGGGTTTCATTAAAAGGTGGCTGGAGGGGGTGCTTGCCTGTTTCCAAGGAGACCACAGGTGGTTCACTTGCTTTTTTTTTAAAGTTAAACTTGTTTGGGCTAGATGATTTTTTCACCCTCTTCTCCCTGCTCTGTCCTCAGGCAGAGAATGGAACATTTTAATGAAACCCCTGTTGTCTTCCTATCCCTTTGATCCCCCTGTGTTCTTGCCAGTCTACACATTGGCCAGTTGGATAAAGGGTTTCAGATTTTTTTTCCTCTAGTATTAAAAACTGTGGCATGTCCTCCATGAATAAACAACATTAGGATGGAGACCCTTTGAAACAGAAATACAGAGCAAACAAAAGGAAGAAGGAGCAGGCACAAATCGGAACAACACTATTGCCATTTAGCCATTTAATTATCCTCCACTCCTGACTTAACTACTGCAGTTATCTGTTTTCCACTTAAGCCTGAATGAAGGAAATTACTGGGTTTCAGGAGAATTGATAGTTTCATCCATTCCCCAACCCCCAATAGTGCCAATGTTCCCAATGCCACATGGAGTTTCGCTTCTTCGTTATCTCACTGTAATAATGATAATGGTAATATGAATATCTTCCAGCACTGTTCACTAAATAGCGATATAAATAGTAATATTAATGTTTTCCAACATCCATTTTGATGCTCTGAGGCACATTATAAATTCTGTCTTTGTTTAAGCAGTGGGGGGGCCACAAAGTACCATTACTGTTATCATTAGAACTCAAGGGCACCATCTAGAAGTTGGTGTCTGAGTAGGACTCAGCCAGCAGACAATTCCAAGGGCCAATGATGGAAAGAAGAGATTGAAAATGAAGCTTTTTTAAAAAGCTTGATATTGGCTCTCAAGTTCGTATTAAAAGTAGCATCATTTTTGCCATTTCCATGTGAGAAATAGGATCTTGTTTATATTTTGAGATAATTATAATGGATCATTGCTTTGTAAATATTGATGAAAATATAGTTCTTTAACGAGCTCATCATTTGGCTTTGGAGTCATGTTTCATAGTATTCTCAGATTTATAGCTGGAAAGGAGCTTAAAGGCTGTCCATGGACCAATATATCAACAAACATTTATTAAGTAGCCACTTTTTGCCAAACATTGTACTAGTACTAGAGATACAAAGACAAAAATGAAATGTTCTGTGCCCTTAAGAAGCTTAAATTTTATCAGAGTAAACTAAAATATATGTGTAAATACATGATATATTTACTAGTTCTCTAGGATTTTAAGGGTGATAATCTAGGTCAATTTCATTTTTTTAAACATTTATTAATATTCATTTTTAACCTGTTTACATGCTTCATACCCCTACTTTCCCCTTCAAGTCTACATCCCCAATCATGTCCCCCTCAACCCATGCATTCAAGCAATTGTTTATCTTCTATGTTTCCTCTCCTGCAGATCTTCCTCTGAATGTGGGTAGCGTTTTTTACCATAAATCCCTCATAGCTGTCTTGTGTCATTGCATTGCTGCTGGTATAGAAGCCCATTACATTCGATTTTACCACAGTATATCAGTCTCTGTGTACAATGTTCTTCTGGCTCTGCTCCTCTCACTCTGCATCAGTTCCTGGAGGTCTCTCCAGTTGACCTGAAACTCCTCCAGTTTATTATTCCTTTTAGCACAATAGTATTCCACCACCAGCATATACCACAGTTTGTTCAGCCATTCCCCAATTGAAGGGCATACCCTCATTTTCCAGTTTTTTGTCACCACAAAAAGTGCAGCTATAAATATTTTCGTACAAGTCTGTTTATTTATGATCTCTTTGGGGTACAAACCCAACAATGGTATGGATGGATCAAAGGGCAGGCATTCTTTTATAGCCCTTTGAGCATAATTCCAAATTGCTAGCCAGAATGGTTGGATCATTTCACAACTCCACCAGCAATGCATTAATGTCCCAATTTTGCCACATCCCCTCCAACCTTCATTACTCTCCCCTTCTATCATTTTAGCCAATCTGCTAGGTGTGAGGTGGTACCTCAGAGTTGTTTTGATTTGCATTTCTCTAATTATTAGAGATTTAGAACACTTTCTCATGTGCTTATTGATACTTTTGATTTCTTTACCTGAGAATTGCCTATTCATGTCTCTTGCCCATTTTTCAATTGGGGAGTGGCTTGATTTTTTATACAATTGATTTAACTCCTTGTATATTTGAGTAATTAGACCCCTGTCAGAGTTTTTTGATATAAAGATTTTTTCCCAATTTGTTGTTTCCCTTCTGACTTTGACTACATTAGGTCAATTTCATTTTACAGATGATGATGATGATATGGAATTTATTTGATGCTTCAAAGATTGCTAAGTGACTTACTAAGAACATCATTACAAGAACTCTAAGACAGATATTATTATGTTGTACAAGTGATTAAACTTGGGCTCAGGGAATCAAGATCATTTGGCCAGGGTCACATAAGTATTAAAGAGCAGGCCATCTGGACTAGGTCTAAAGGTCTTTTACTATCTTCTGTGGACTAGAAAAAGAATAGATGTCATTAGGCCAGTAGAAATCATCCATTTTAGAGTTCAGAAATCATTTGGACCTTTATCAAAATAGCATTATCCCAGCTATGGGGGTCAGAAAAAGACTGCAAAAGGGATGTCATCACTGGACCTTTCACAATTGCATGTACTCACCACTGCATAAAGAGCAATGCTAAAGTAGAATCTACTGCTTAATTGTAACCTACTAAGAAGAAAGAAATCTCTCTTTTAAAAACTGTCATATGGATAGATAAATATGTAGATAGAGAGAGAGGTATAGACATATGAGGTAGGGATCTATAGATAGCTAGATATATAAATAAATATGCCTTTTTCGTTTGAAGTACTTGATTAAAATTTGCCCTTACATGGATATATAGTTGGAAAAGGAAGGAGTATTTTAACAGTCAGGTAACATCTTTGTTGTTGTTATGAAAATAGTTTTGACTTTGAGCACTACCTGAAAAGCTCTCAGTCCACATTTTGAAAGCCACTGGCATAGGGAATTCTCAATACACAGATATGAATTGGAAACTCCTCAGTAACTTGAAATCTTTTCAGTTGCTTAATCCACTGAAAGGTGGCATACAGCCAGTAAAACTTGTAAACAAAACTTGATCCTATATCATCCAGGCTCCAAAATAGACTCATTGCCCCTTCTGCTATGATACCTTATTATGTTTTTATTTTTATATCTAATCTTTCTATCTTTATTTTTATCTCTGTCTCTATTCACCTACAAATCTATTTCTCTACCTAGCCATCTTTTAGTAAGCCATGCATCAAAAATATTTGCAAAAATAAGCAAAATAATGACTCTTCTCACTATATAAATTGTTTTGTTTTGGAAAACCTTTTTTTCATGAAATTATGTTCTTTATGTTATATGATGGATTTATTATTGTTATTTTAAATAGAATTAATGAATAATTTAAAAACTTATCTGTTTTAATTTCCAATGGATAAATATTAATAAGTATAATTGTATAATATAATAGATATAATTAATAGATATTTTAAGAATATAAAAACCTGAAGCAAAAAAGCTAAAATGTAATACCTGTCTTAGAGTTCTTGTAATGATGTTCTTAGTAAGCCACTTCATAATCTTTGAAGTATCTAATAAATTCCATATCATTACTCTATACCAATCAAATCACTGGTTTCAGTCTGTTTTATCTGTGAACAATCAATCTATTGTGAACAAGGAATCTACTGGGTACTGGGAATAAAAGGATAAAGGATAAAAATAAATCACTATTTTGTTATAATCTTACATTCTAAAAGGGGGAGAAAACAAGTATGAAGCATAAATACAAAGTCAATAAAATACATCATAGATATATATGTGCCGATAATTAACATTTATATAGAACCTATGTCTTTGGAACTGTGCTAAGCACTTTACAAATATTATCTCATTTGAAAGTCACAACAACTTTGGTAAGTAGGTGCCTTTATTATATTTGGAGAAACAGAGGAAGAGAAACATTAAGTGACTTTTCCAAGATCACACAGCAAGTATGTATCAGAGACAAGTTTTGAACTCAGGTCTTCCTGACTCCTGGACTAACATTTTTTCCACTGGGCCACCTGTTTGTCTTTTATTATTATTTCAGCATAGGTGTTGATACATACAAGGCACTGAGATGGGAGATGGAATGTCTTGAGTGAGTGAGGTCTAGAAAGTCTGTTTGTTTTTATTCAAATGTGGGAAGGGGAATAATATCCAATGCATCTGGAAAAAAATAGCTTGGTACTAGAGTGTGTAGAACTTACAGGATGAAAATATTTTATCCTAGAAGCAATAGGAATCTGCTTGTATATCTATCTGTATATCTATTTTTCCGTCATTCTATCCATCCATCTATCTATCTATCTATCTATCTATCTATCTATCTATCTATCTATCTACCTGCCTGGCTGTCTGTTTTCCCACCCATCTGTCTGTCTGTCTGTCTTTCTGCCTGTCTGTTTCTCTCTCTCTCTCTCTCTCTCTCTCTCTCTCTCTCTGTCTCTCTGTCTCTCTGTCTCTCTCTCTCTCTCTCTCTCTCTCTCTCTCTCTCTCTCTCTCTCTCTCTC
>NC_058133.1:287198099-287298099 GCF_016433145.1 Gracilinanus agilis
AGATATATATATATATATATAGTATAGAGATTTATGATCTGTTAGTTTGTGAAACATAGCAATGTTCCTATGTTGTGTTTAATTCAAGTCACCAGCTTCTGTCTTCCTCAATGTTCGGTGGATGCTAAATTTCTGTCGTCCCTAGGGATGTTTTTTATCATCTCCTTTAATAGTCTACATTGATTAAAAAGCTTGAGTTTCTAAAGGATAATGTTTAGGTAATTTCTGGTAACAATGGTTTAATCCTGAATTGCCACCATAAACACAGCTTTTTTCTGTAAACACATCCCCATCACTCAGTCACTTGTCTGAGGTTTCTTTGTGGACATATTTTTGGTTAAATTCAGATGGAGGTTGCCCACAGTGGGTCTTTGGGTCTCGTTTTTATATCTTAGTTTTTTCATAGGTTCCATCTGGAGGTAAACTGCTTTTGGTTAATATTTAACACAATTAGGGGAGCATAGCTATCATTTGTCTTTACTATTATTCAATGGATTGATGTCTATTTGTTCCAAAAATATTTCCACAAGTTTTCAACTTTCCTATTATATGCTCTTAGAAAACCATTAATTTCCTTGTTCCCTTTTGGTGAGGAAATAGTAATATTTCCACAGTTACTTTATACATAGATACTTGATATACATAGTTACATAATTATTTGTTGACCCCTGTTTTTCATAAATATTAAAATGGTTTTTGGACAATTAGATGGTTCAAAGGATAAAGAGTTAGACTAGGAGAAAGGAGGTCCTGGGTACAAATTTGGCCTCAGATACTTCCTAATTGAGTGACACCAAGCAAATCACAAATCACTTAACCCCAACTGCCTAGCCATAAAGCTCTTCTGTCTTGGAAAAGACAGTATTGATTCTAGGACAAAAGGAAGGGTATAAACATACATACATACATATGCATGTATAAATTTTTCTCAATAGGTCACTTTCCAAACCTGTTATTTTCTATTTTCTATTTCAAATATAGTGTTTTCATAAAAGATTTGTATTATATAGTTGTTAATTACTTTAGTCTTATTCCTTCCCATTAAGTTTTGATTTCAGAATGCTAACAAATATCTTGATGTGATGATAATATCATCCTACCCCGTTCCCTCATAATTCTTTTAGAATATTTTCTTAATACTTCTTGCTGAGCCTAATCTCATTTTGTTTGGTTTTGTTTTTAAATTCAGGAAGAATATAATATAGATGATACCAATAGTTTCACAAATATCTGGAATGAAACATATAATCAAGAGAGGTAAAATAATATCAACCCATTAAAGTTAATTACGAACACAAACGGATGTTTACTAATATACATTATAGGAATAGGACTCATTTTTGGAAAATATTATCAACCGCTATAGGCATTCAGTTCCCCCTCCCCCTTTTAAAAAATGGGTTCAGGGAAGATGAAAGCCTTAATTAAACACATACTTTATTTCTGTATTTAGTTTTCATAAACTGCATCCTTTTAATGCAAAACTGACATTCTGGCATTGCTTGTATGCCCAGAAGAATCAGATAATCAACAACAGTTTATAATAACAGTGCACTCGAATAATTAATAAAGTATGAAGTTCAATAAAAAAACACACACACACATGTGTGTGTTCCTTAATAACACAGCAGGGAGATATCATTTTCACTTAGGATTCTAAATGGATTTGAAGCATCAGAAAGTAAGTGATGGGGATAGAGAGGGAATCACAGTAGATGGTTTATCTTATTTCCTGTGTCCATGTTGTCTATTTTTTCTTTCTTCTTTCTCCATTCTGTATTCTCCTGTCTCCCAATTACTTATCTAGTGGACTGAGGATCAGATTTGGATTTTGTTGTTTCAAAACTGGGTGAGCCCTAAGCAGAATAATGTTTGGAAGTGTAAGGGAGCATGGCATCACATAGCCTCGACAATTTAATAAGGATCAAATATAGCTTTGTTAATCCCTCAAAGATATTTCCCTTTAAGAATGGTGAATATATCCAAGGACCCTTCATTTGGGACATCAGTCCCAGATCCTTGATGACTGAGGGCTCATAAGTTTCTTGAAAAACTAAGTCTAAGGTTGGATAGAGTGATGACGGTGATGATTTACTGGGTAATAGTTATTATAGATCTGAAAAGATCGATTTGGTAAAAAGTTGAACTGGGCAGGGTCAAAAATCAGTGCAGATAGAGGTGCACTAAGAATGTTCCCTATTCATACAACCTCTCCCAAGAAACCTCTAAGCTCTAAAGGTAGGAGGCAGAAAGTGATAGTGGCAGCTTCAGAGACACAGCTGGGGAAGGAAGGATAAGGAGGGAGAGTGTCCCACAGGCCAAGAACAAACTATTCAGTGGAAGAGTTCCTGGAGACCGAGGGAAAAAAAAAAGATTCCACTGAGTTCCTGAACCAAACCTCCAGGAGAGAAGAGGGTCAAGTACATAGAGGAAGACCCAAGGCAAAGTATTCTTCAGACAATATCAACATTAAAGAAAAAATGGAAACATCCATTTTCATAATGCATAGGGAGATATATTCAAAGTCCAGACAAAAGCTTCATCCCTTAACCCTCTGGTTGATCAGAATAATAAAGAAAACTTGCTCAAGATTACAAAACTGGAGAGAGCTAGCAAAAGCATTGGGACAAGATTCCAACTCAGGTGTTCTAGCATAATATATATATAGGCTAAACCAGATTGAGGGTAACCAAAAGACCTCAAAGCCATTAGTGAGTGGCAGTGGGTTATCTACTCCAGGCATGTCAAGACTTCCCCTGGTAGAACAATTTATTTCAAGGGCCATGAAGGTGGCTAACACAAGTGTTATGGAGCATCTGAAGCTTGCTTAGACATTGAAGAAGCAAAAGTCATCTTCTACATGCCTACCCATCACTACTTATCTTGACTTTTGTCTTGCCTCTGGGTTTTGATGACTCTGGAAGAGAGAGGCCAATGACTGTGCAACTCTACTTCACTTAAATCCAATTTATATGATAGTCAAAAGACATCACCAGTGATGTTATTTTGATTCTCTTCCAGTAAAAAGGAAAGCAACCAAATATACCATGCTGCCTCACTGCCTCAATTTAAACAAACCAGCCCCTTCCCCCCCTTTGCTCATTTTTAATTATAATTTCTCTATGTCTCCCTGCCTCTCTGCCTCTACCTTTTTCCCTTTTTCTCCCATAAACATCCAGATAAAACATCTAAATCCCTTAATTATAAAACAGGAATGAAATGAAAACCCTTAGCTGATACACACCATTCACACCTATAGTCCATGTTTGGAAATGCATATTTTCAAGCAACAGTACAAAAAGTATCCATGATGAGTGCATTGTTTCTGAAAAGTATAAAGACATTCCTGCTACCATTACATTAGCAAATACAAAACTTACCACTCTGTTGTTGCTTCTTTGAGAAGATGATCAGCATTTTTATCCAGGTTACTCTGAGATAAAGACTGAAAAGCAGAGAGGTTTAAAGTAATTTATTTATGAAGTGGGACACCTCCTTGAAAAATGCCAAACACTCAGGTTTAGAAGTTTTAGGGACCTTTAATAACCGGCTGACCTGGACCCTCACATGAGAGAGAATCGCGCCACTCATGAGTTAGCACAGAACATATATAGGGAAATAAGTTGGTGGGAACTTTCCTTGGCGAGCATTTCAAAGGATAGGATTGGTGTGTTCAAAAATACACATTCCTCAAGCAAGCAGTTTCTCAGAAGCAAAAGTGGTGCTGTTAGCTACCAGGGAGGGTCAGGCAAGTAGACTGAAGGGAAGTGAGATAAGAGGTTGGGTGAAAACCCAGCTAGGCTGCAGGTCCCGGGGGGGGGGGGGGGGGTTTAGTCTTCTCTGGTCCATTACAATTTACACCAATCAGCATAGTTTCCAGGCCCAGCCCAGGGCCACCTATCTGCCCTTAGGTCTTCCAAATTCCAAGTCCAGTGTTCTAGCCAGTGTATCAGTTAGCTAGCCTTTTGCTGTTTGAATAGAGCCCATCTTTTCAAGTTTACTGCCCATTTGCTGTTCTTCACAGAATCTATGTTCTAACACTCATTGTATTGCCTTTACAAATTTTAACCCACATTTACGTGTTTTTACATAGGTTGGCCTCCATGCCTGCTATGCTTCTTAAACCCTTTATCTCTTTTCAAGGCTTTATTCAAATGTGACATCCTTTAATAGGTCTTTCCAGATTCTACTAGTTTGTAGTGCCTTCCTCATCACTTTTTACTTTCTTTATATATTTTACTTTAACATAGATTATACATATTTATATATATTATACTTTATATATTTTACTATAAGAAAACTTATAGTTTTCTTTACGCTATCAGTGATTTGCAAAGTGGGTGCCACCGCCCCCTGGTGGGCACTACAGTGATCCAGGGAGGCGGTGATGGCCACCAGTGCATTTATCTTTCCTATTAATTGCTATTAAAATTTTTAAAAAATTAATTTCCAAGGGGCTAAGTAACATTTTTTTCTGGAAAGGGGGCGGTAGGCCAAAAAAGTTTGGGAACCACTGTACTAGATTTACCTATCTGTAATTATGCTGAATCTACCCAGAAGAATGTATGTTTCTTAAATACAGGGACTATCTCTATTACTTTTGCCTTTGTATAAACCCAGAACTTAGCACAATGCCTGGCACAAAGTAAGTACTAAATAGATTCTTTTTGACTGACTGCTTACAAGTCATTTGTCACCAATAGGGTTTGTTCTATAGATCCAATTCTTTGTTAACAGGGAGAACTACCACTGCTAGGTCTGTATCCCAAAGAGATTAAAGATAGGGGAGAAGGACCTACTTGTACAAAAATATTTATAGCAGTCCTTTCCATGGTGACAAAAACCAGAAACTGAAGAACTGTTCATCAATTGGGGAATGGCTGAACAAGTTGTGGAATGTGATTGTAATGGAATACTATTGAAGCTTAAGAAATGTTAAACAAATCAATCACAAAAAAACCCCCAAACCTTGGAAAGACTTATATGAAGTGATGCAAAGTGAAGTGAGCAGAACCAGGAGAACATTGAACACAGTAACAGCAATAGAGTAAGATGACTAACTGTGAATATTTAATCATCAGTTACAAAAGGATCCAGGATAAATCCAAAGGAGTCATGATGAAAAAGGCTATCCAACTGCCATAAAATGAACTGACAAATTGTGAATGTGAATTGAAGAATGCCATTCTTTATTTCCTCCATAAATGTTTCAGTAGTCTAAGTGATATGTGTCTTCTTTCACAATATGATGAACATGGAAATATGTATTATACAGCAACACATGTATAACCAATATATGCTGCCTTGGGGAAGGGGAAGGAGTGTGAGAAAGGGAGAGAACATGGAATATAAGATGTCAGAAAACGAAGACTGAGAATTGTATCAACATATAATCTGGAAAAAAATAAAAATTTAATTAAAAATAGGGCAATCTACAAAAATACATGAATAAGAATCTCATTAGCTAATTAACTGGAGAAACTAGATTTCATTCTATCCTTTTTCATTCATTTTAATTAAAGCCAACAGACATTTAGTAAGTATCTACTCTATGTTAGATGCTAGCAGTATCCACTGCTAGAGAAGGCAAAGAGAAAAACAGAACAGTTCTTATTTTCAATGAAATTTCCATAACAAACTGGGGTGAATCATTAAAGGTAAGGGGTGGGAGATGGTATTTGAGCTTAATTCTGAAAAAAAAAAAAAACAAACCTAGGAATCCTAAGAAATGAGTCTAAGAAAGGGGTGGTCATGGAGTTGAGAAAGTAGAAACTTTGCTGTTATATAAGTTTTGCTAGCATTTAAATTGTGTGAGTGGGAGAAATGGGAACTAAGTCTAAGAAGGTAGGAGGGAGCAAAATTCTTTAGGGCTTTAAATACCATGCTGAGGAGTTTATATTTTTAATAGGGGACCACTGAAATTTCTTGAGCAGCAAAGTGATATGGTAGGATCTATGTGTCACTTGGGGGTTCCATGGAGCATACATATCTGGGGAGAGGGAGGAATCAAAGGGCAGTTGGATCTTAGAAAATATCCTGTTTTCTCATTTTTATCAATGAGAATTTGAGGCAGGTTTATTGTCAAGGGCAGACTTCTTGAAAGATTAGTACTGGCCCCTAGACCTGTCTAGTCACTAAGTTCTGGTCAGCCCTGAGTCTTGTATAAGGGTTAATTGCCTTCACTGTCACACAGCAAAGGCTCAGCAGTCTGAAAAGGTAAATCTTTGACAATCAGCCCGATATCTGGTCCATGTGGTTGGATTTCCTTGGGAGATTGGCAGTTACACTTTTCCTTAGTTTAGAAGTCTAAATGGACTTCTGAACCTGCTCCAACTCCAGTCAGTACAAAAGAGATGAATTCATCTCACTAATTTCTGTAACTTTCCTTCTCCCTGTCTTAGGGCATTTCTGCTGCTTGCTTAAGTAGGATACAGGAAATTGAATTATGTGCAAATGCGAAATTTAAATGAGAGTCACCAGCACATTTGAAGACCTTTGCCTCTGGCTCAGTCCCTCAAATGGAAGGATACATGAATGGAAGCAAAGTTGAAGGGTTTCTCTTTTCCATATCCAGTCTTCTGTCCTTTGGTTGCTGATAAATCAACAGAGAGTATTTTTCTGTCTCTTCTGCTCCTGTCTTTCCAGGTTTGTGACTTCCCCAGAATCCTCTTCAAAGGAGACTCTAAGAGTCCAAGATGTTCCCCAACATAGTTCCTCAGAGTTAAATGAAATAATTATTATAAAAAGTTTAGGGAAGATATCACACTATGAAATCTATGACAGCAATACCTCTCTAGTTTGTTGTTTTCCTCCTACAGGAGAAAGGTCCTAACTTTAACATGAAATAGTACTGCCTAGGGGGCAGCTGGATAGCTCAGTGGATTGAGAGCCAGGACTAGAGACAGGAGGTCTTACATTCAAATCTGACCTCAGACACTTCCCAGCTGTGTGACCCTGGGCAAGTCCCTTGACTCCCATTGCCTACCCTTACCACTCTTCTGCCTTGGAGCCAATACACAGTATTGACTCCAAGATGGAAGGTAAGGGTTTAAAAAAAAAAAAAAGAGTAATGCCCAATCAAATATAATCCACTTTGTTACTAGTAGCAATGCAGTGATCCAGGACCATCCCAAGGGATTCATGAGACAGAATGTTATCCACATGGAGAGAAAGAACTGTGGGAGTAGAAATAGAGAAGAAAAATATATGATTCATCACTTGCTTATACAGGCATATGATTGGGAATTTTGGTTTTAAAAGATTACTTTGTTATAAAAATGAATAATATGGAAATAGGTATCGAGTGATAACATGTGTATAACCCAGTGGAATTGTTTGTCAGCTCTGGGGGGAAGAGGAAAGAGAGGATGGAGAGAACATGAAACATGTAACCATGGGAAAAAAATTTTAAAAATAATGCCCAGTTCCCATTAATAAAGATATGTGGTGATATTGCATAATGAATGAAACATCAAGTGATTTCCATATTTCAGACTTAACCCCTTCCAGGTTTAAAAAGTAACTTAACCCTTCATTTTTTTTGCCTCAATTCCACATCTGCTAAATGGGGACACACTGAACAAGTTAATGTGCCTAGTGTCTTTGTCAAGAAAACCTTACAGACAAGTCTGTGGAGTCACAGAATCAGACACAACTGAAAGAATTGAAGAACAAATGCTCTAGACACTGTGCTAAACTAGGGATACACACACAAAGGTAACATGATGCCTACCTTCAAGTATCTCATATTTTAGTGGAGAGAGACAACGTATATAGAAGAATTTCTTTTCAATTTGATTGTAATTCTAAAGGCTTTTGTCCACTTATGAGTCCTAGGTTGTGTCTATGATGGAATGGAAAAAAATAATTAAACCTTGGAAAAACCTTTGGATCATAGATCTAGAGCTGAAAGGAACCTTAGAATACATCTAGTCCAATCTTCTCATTTTATCAATAAGAAACGGGTGCCAGAAAGGTTGAGTGATTAAGTAAAAACTCACACAGATTGAATGGTAGAGCTGGAATTTGAATTCAGACCCTGTGATTATGAGTTGAACACACAATACTCTTTCCTCTTTATCATGCACTGCCCATTTAGCAGTGATGCTTGGTGTGAAGACCAGAAATGACTGCCCCATCACATCTAGGACTATTGAAACCACATAAACATAGCCACTGTCAAGTCAAGAATTGGCTAATTATTTGGATAATCTGATCAATATGACTTGATCATTGAGGACCCACATCTCTATATTTTTTCAGGAAATGATTTTAACAAATTATCTGAAGTTATGAATATATATATGTATATATATATATATATATATAGTATTATAGGACTCAACTTCCTGAGTTCATATCCAGCCTCAGATACTTACTAGCTGTATGACCCTATTTGTCTCAATTTCCTCATCTCCAGAATGAGTTGGAAGAGGAAATACAAACCACCCTCTTGGCCAAGAAAACCCAAAATGGGGTTAGGAAGATTCAAACAAGACTGACACATAACTAAATGATATCAAAAGACAGTGGGCTTAGAATTGAAGGATACCTTAGAGGTCAAATCTAACTCCTGTGACATTTTACAGATGAAGAAAAGAAGTTATGACATAGAATTTTAAGATAGTGTGGTACAATGCAAAGAAAATTGACTTTCAATCTTACCTCTGCTACTTGTTGTCTGTGTGACCCTGGAGAAGTCATTTGTTCTCTGAATTTCAATTTCTTGGAGATAGGTGATCCTATTGCCCCTATTTGACATTTGAGGGAACTGAGGCTGAGAGAACTCAAGTGACTTGCTGAGGGTTTTACAGTTAATGCGTTCCTGAGACCAGTCTTGAACTGTGGTCTTTCTGTCTCCAGGTATAGCTCTATACACTCCAATATCTTGCTATTTCTAAGCTCTGTCTATAAAAGGGGAAAATAAAACAAAACCCTTCCAACTGATCCTTGCATCTATTCACCACTGGAAACTGGGGGGTAGAAAATATGGTATAAGGGAGTTGAGAGACAATTAGACCCTACCTAACTCTAGCTTCACTATTCTTTCAACCATCATTGATTAAGAAAAAATACTGTGCTAAGAAGAGTCTGGAAGAGATAAAAATTAGTCAGGGTCTGTTATTTTAAGGGGCTTACATGAGACAAATATTGAAGACACCAACAAATATAGAAGATTCAGCATAGTAAGGTAGAGAGAGCACTGATAAATATCTGGGGTCCAGATCAAACTCTTGATGTTTGCACTCTGTGTGACCTAAAGAAAAAAATCATTTAACCTAACCTGGGTCTCAGTTTCCTCATCTGTTAAACTGAGGATATTGGACTAGATGAACTCTGGAGTCCCTTCCAACTCTAAATCAATGATCCTACATAATCGTAGTGGAATGACTCTAAAGTAAGTCAGAATGAAAATTAATCTCTTTCTTCTACTACTAAAAGTTCTGGAAAATACACGCACAGCACTCCATGTCCGTGAGTTCTCTTTGTTTTCTCATGAGTGGCAGTAATGACTGAATGTCACACAAGATTACCATATTACCTCCTGCCTTCCTCATGTTAGAATGGATTCCCTCTTCACATCTATCCTGTGCATCGCATGCATGAAATCCTTTCATTACCACTGAAAGATCTCAATGGGCCTGTTGTCTTCAGGGAGAGACAATGAATCTCATTTAAGGGAATTATTTACAATAGGAAAAAAAGGGCTTAAAAAGAGAAAGAGAGAAAGAGAGGACAGACAGTTATAGCAAAAGGCCTGACTGTGAAAGCGTTCTTCTAATGGGAATCTGGCACCCGCCATGTCTTTTCCTGGCCATTTGCCAACCTCCTCTTCACTTCAGAGAGGGCTATAGAGTTTTGTTACAGTTTCCGCTGATGCTGCCGTGGTGTGACTCATTTCCGCATCAAGCGTGCCTGGGTACATTAACAGCCATGTCCTCTTTGATCAAGTGACATCATGGCATCCGCTCGTGGATGCCCTGGCCGGATTTTGCAGAGCCCTCCGTTCATTCGCAGCCACACCCCTGCTGAAAGCAGAGGATCCTTGCTCTTGGGAAGGTCGCCAAGACTGAGCCCCTGACCAGAAGTGATGCACTCAAAGACGAGGGAATTATGCCTCAGTTCTCAAACCTGGATTTTTATTGCTAGTTCATGAAGTGACTCAACTGGCATGGCACCTTGGACAAGGTTATAAAGGAGACAGAGTTAGCCAGGAGAGTCATGAGCTCTGTACCCTTTTCAAATACTCTCAGGGGCCAGCCACCCTTTCTTTCTTTTTCCTTTTTAAGTTCATTTAATTAATTAATTAATTTTGAATATTTTTCCATGGTTACATGAATCGTGTTCTTTCCCCTCCCCACTCCTGCCCCCCTCCTGTAGCCAACAAACTATACCACTAGGTTTTACATGTGTCAATTGATCCAGATCAGTGAGTCCCAAAGTGGGTGCTACTGCCCCCTGGTGGGTGCTGCAGCAATCCAGGGAGGTGGTGATGGCCACAGGTGCATTTATCTTTCCTATTAATTGCTATTAAAATAAAAAAATAATTTCCAGGGGGCTAAGTAATATTTTTTTTCTGGAAAGAGGGAGTTAGGCCAAAAAGTTTGGGAACCACTGATCCAGACCTATTTCCATGTTATTAATATTTACAATAGAATAGAATAGAATCATTTAGAGTGAGTATTCCCAATCATATCCCCACCTAACCATGTAATAAAGCAGTTGTTTTCCTTTTGCATTTCTACTCTCCCACAGTTCTTCCTCTGGATGTGGGTAGCATCTTTACCATAAATCCCTCAGAATTGTCCTGGGTCATTGCAATGCTGCTAGTACAGACGTCCATTACATTCGATTGTGCCACAGTGTATCCGTCTCTGTGTACCATGTTCTCCTGGTTCTGGACCTTTTGTTCTGCATTAATTCCTAGAGGTCATTCAGTTTACATGGAATTCCTCCAGTTCATTATTCCTTTCAGCACAATAGTATTCCATTACCATCATACACACAATTTGTTCAGCCATTCCCCAATCAAAGGACATCCCCTCATTTTCCAGTTTTTTTGCCACCACAAAGAGCGGCTATAAATATTTTTGTACAAGTCTTTTCCCCTCTGATCTCTTTGGGGTATAATCCCAGCAGTGGTATGGCTGGTCAAAGGGCAGGCAGTCTTTTAATGCTCTTTGGGCATAATTCCAAATTGCCATCCAGAATAGTTGGATCAAGTCATAACTCTAGCAATGCATTAATGTCCAATTTTGCCACATCCCCTCCAACATTTATTACTTTCCTTTCTAACTACCCTTTCTTAATCACTCTGGAGCAGCCACTGACCTCATCACCATCCTGAAAACCATCATCTTATGCTTGGATCAATATTAAGAATAGATTCAAAGGCAAAAACAAAACAAAACAGGGCTAGGAAATTGAGGTTAAGTGACTTGCCCAGGATCACACCACTAGGAAGTATCTGAGACCAGATTTGAACCCAGCACCTCCCATCTCCAGGCATGGCACCCTATGAAATGAGCCACCTAGCTACAATAGCCCCTCCAACTGACATTTAAAGCTTTTCATAACTTGGGCTCATAGCACCTTTCTCATCTTTTTATACCAAACTGAGAGGGTGGTGATGAAAGGAGGAAGGTAGGAAGATTGGAGGAATGGGAGAAAGGAGAGAGGAAGGTAGAGGAAGGGAAAGGAAGGTAGTGGTCCCCAGCCCCAGCAGAGGGACATTGACCAGAGCCCTTCAGGGGCTCTAATAAAAGATCAGAGAGCAACTTTAGGGTTTAGAATAGCTAGGTTTTATTTAAATCAGAAAAGGGAAGGTCTAGGAAAAACTAGAAGGTAGATAGAAAGGGGAAAAGCTGCCAAGAGAGAGCTCAGGATCTGAGAGCCTCTGGGATCCAGAGCAGATCCTCCAGTGTAGAGAGAGAGTGAAAAGGCATGAAACTCTCCCTTATACTTTCTCTGACACCTTCCACAAAAGAAGTGGGAGTTGTCAGGGGAAGTTGTAGCAGAGAGCCCTGGGAGTTGTAGTTTTCCAGGACTTACAACAATTTCAAATGACACATTACCCACTTCAATATATTCTATGATCTGGGTATTTGCAGTCATTCAGAAGTGACTCTACCTCCCCTATCTCTCTGGCTTTGCATTGCCTAGCCCCATACCCACAATGTTTTGCCCCCACCTACTCCCATTAGTTTCCCTCCCTTTCTTAGAGTCAGTTTAAATTCTGCCTTCCATAGGAGACCTTTCTTGACCCCTCCAAATGCTAATGGCTAACTCATTTAGATTATTCTCATCTATTCTATATGAATCTAAATGTTGATGGCAGCTAGGTGGTATAGTGGTTAGATCATTGGGCTGGGGTCAGAAAGACTCATTTTTCAGCTCAAATTTGGCCTTGGACATTTACTAAATGTGGTAAGTCACTTGACTCTGTCTGCCTCACTTTCCTCATAGGTAAAATAAGTTGGAGAAGGAAATGGAAAACCACTTCAATATTTTTGCCAAGAAAACCTCAAATGGAGTTCCGAACGACACAACCAAAAACTACTGAACAACAACAAATGTTTATATATTGTTTCTCCATTTGAATGGATGTTCCTTGGGAGCTGGGATAATGGGCCTTTTCCTTTTTAAGGGATTGAGGGTATTTTTTGGTCTTTCTTTGAATCCCTAGTCCCTAGCACAGTGCCTGGAAAATAGTAAGCTTGTAATAAATGCTTGTTAGTCAACTAAGAGGAAACAAAGGAATAATCTCTGTGTAATTTCATATGTTCCCAAACTGGATGGGAGTGGGGGTGGGGGTGATAACGGACAGGTCAGGAGACCTTCTTGATGCCCCTGAATTGACAGGATTGTAAGCAGCTGCCCATCCTGCCTCATTGTTAAGTCTAGTCATTCCAGGTACACTGGTCAAGTCATTAAAAAGATTCACAGCCTTTGAAAACAAACACGTGGGCTTTGCTATTAGCGTGATTTTTTTTCATCTCTTTCCTGGACTATTGTCTCATTTATTTCCTCCTTTATTTTATTTATTCAATTTGTTCCAAATTGCACCGTTTGCTACTCGGCCTCAGGGGGCACTGGCTATTAAAATTACTCTAATAATTTTAAATGACTTAAAATGATTTGAAAATAGCACAGCTGCCAAGAACCGCAACACCTAAGTTGGTAAATGGTGCTTTCGCCAAAGTGAGGCTGCATTGCATAGCTCTTTCTCAGATAACTAAGGAGGGCTTTGTAGAGGAGACCAGATATTACTTCTCTAGTTTAAATGCAGGTGAACCTCCCTTTAAGGGAACCTATCATCAGAAAATCCAAGATCACAAAACAGCTGGAAGTGGTTATTTGACTTATAAAAGGCATCTCAATGGAAGTCATTTTCTACATTTTTTTCATCTATCTCTTTTACCTTCATGTTTTCTGTTATAACAGTGCCTCTGCAGTACTTAGGAATAGAACACATATATAGCATTTGAAGATTTGCAGAGATTTAATATAGACTCTAATTTGATCCTCACCACAATTCTTTGAGGTAGGTGCTATTATTACCCTCATATTAAGGATGAGGAAACCAAGAGGCAGAGAGGTGGAGTGCCCTGCACAGTTATGAAGTATTTGAGGGAGAATTCAAACCCAGATATTCCTGACTTCTGCTCTATCCATGAGCAACCCACTCTCATGTGTGTTTGTTGGATAGAATTGGACTGCAATTACACTTAAAACTATGATTGATCACACCGATTACATGAAGAAAAATGTCCTATAGATTCATTCAAACAAGAGACACCATCAGATTTAATGAATAAAAAGTTTAAAAAGCAAATCATCTCCAGCAGAAGGTACATATGTAAATAAATGTGCCTGTGGTGTCAGATTGTGTACAAGAAACTAGCACTGAGAAAGTAGAGAGTAGGTGTATCATCCATATAGGAATAGTGATGGCGCTATGGAAGAAAAAGAATCGCGCGTGTGCGTGTGTGTGTGTGTGTGTGTGTGTGTGTGTGTGTTTTCTATCCTGGAAAATGGGTTAATAGCATAAAGATCTTTGGTGAATTATTTAATTCAAATCTCTAATTTTACTAATGGGGAAACAATGCATGTTATTCTTTGTCCCTGTCTTCTCTATGCCACTTGCCCTCCTTCCCTCCTCTTTCTTTCTGTGCTTTGCTTCTCTCTCTCATCCTTTCTTTCTTTCTCTTTTTCTTCCTTCCTTCCTTCCTTCCTTCCTTCCTTCCTTCCTTCCTTCTTCCATCCCTCTCTTTCTCCTTTCCTTCCTTTGTCTCCCTCCCTTCTTCCCTTACATGATCTACCAACCTCAGCCTCCTCCATTATCAGGGATTGTAGGCATATGTCACTGTTTTTATTCCCCCTTTGCCAGATCCATGATAGATAAACCTCCCAGCAAGAAACTTCTCAGATCAAGGCAAATAGACATTTTCTCTGCAACTAACAGTCATGGAGAGTTGTTTGAGGGCCAATGAGAGGTTAAGAAACTCGCTCAGTTAAATAACTTTCCAAAGCCAATATCATCTCAGGCAGGCTTTGACCCATGATCTTCCTAGCCCCATGGCCAGCTCTTTACTCTGCCTCATTGTTCCTTACTCCTTCAATAAATAGTATCTCTAAGGTTTTCTACTTAAACAGATGCTAGGATCTGGAACTGTGGTAGACTTTATATTTAGTTCAACCTTCTCAGTTTACATCTGAAAAAACAGGCCCAGAAAGGTGAAATCATGTATTCAAAGTCCCTTAGGTAGTAAAGAGGGACTAGTAAGCTACTAGTGCCCATCAGTTCCTTCATGGTCAGAAATATTCTCTTATGACACAGCATTTTATATCCTAAGAAAGAGGGAGAAGTAGGTTGTTGGAGCCTTATTCATTTCAATCTGGTAAAGGGTCAAAATAAAAGCTAAATTTCTGGCCAGCTTTATAAATGTCAGGCATCAGGCCAAAAGGTGTGGTATTCCCTACTTTATGACTTATCTAGTGGAAAAAAGCAGTCCCAGGAGTTAGGAAATGGGTTCTATTCCAGAATCTGCCACTAAACTACAGTGATTTGGGGCACATCACCTCTTTTTTTTTCTGGACCTCTGAAAATTGTGGGAGAAGAAGTTGAAAGGTGAATTGGAAAGAAGAGTAGCTGTATAGCACCAGGGGATCTGGTATCTAATCCCACCTCCTGTACTCATGCATGGTGTACAAAGTTAGAAGAAACTGGAGAAGCCATCAACCCCAACCTCTCATTTTGCAGATAGACAAACTGGCATACAGAGAAGCTAAGGGAATTGCTTAAGGTCACATAATTAGTACCTAATCCAGATTGTGAACAAGCATCCTTCTGACTCCATATCTACTATACCATTTGATCTTTTCTGTTTAGCCTTCTGTGACCCTGGACAAATCCTTTAACTTCCCAGGGCCTCAACTTCTTCCTCTGTAAAATGAGGGAGGGGAACTAGATGCCTTTGACATCCCTTTCATCTTTAGATGATCTCAGGGCACCTAAGTGGTACATTGGAGGGAGTACCAAGGCTGGAGTCAGGAGGAGTCATCTTTATGAGTTCAAATTCAACCTCAGAAACTTTCTAGCTACGTGACCTTGATCAAGTCCCTTAACCCTATTGGCCTTAGTTTTCTCATCTGTAAGATGAACTAGAGAATGAAACGACAAACCACTCTGATATCTTTGCCAGGAAAACCCCAAAATGGGGTCATGAAAAAGCAAACATGACTGAAAACAACTAAACAACAATAAACGATCTCATGAATAGATAATGTCCAATGTCCTTGTAACTTATAAAATTATTTCTCCAAGTTTGCCATAGGGTCTAAATCATAAAACCCTGCATGGGATAGGAAGAGTATTTTCAAGATGAGTCCTAGCCAGAGCTAATGACATTGTTTCTAATGTAAAAACCAGAAACCCAGGTTACAGTCTCCAAAAGCCACCTGTGAATGTGGAAATACCCCCCCCCCATTTCCTGTCTAAAGATGACCCTTTTTTAGACATGCAGAGTCTAGTAATAGACATTTCTGTCTGGCTGATGTGTGAACCTGTATCTGCAATTGACCAAGAACCTACCATTAGCCCTAGAGTCATTTGATGGTCCCCACAAAGTCTGCATTTGTACTTCTCCCTCTTCTCAGGTTTCCCATAAACTCCAAGGGACAAAGCAGTGTGAATGACCTATTGTGAAGGGGTACTTGCCACAGCTTGAGTTTTATGGAAGCTGGCACTGGATGACAGAGGAAAACCATACAGCTGTATAGTGGTTAAATGCCACACATCTGTCTTGGCTGCCAACACTAATAGACATGTTGTAGTGATGGAGGGGGTGGGACCTGGGGGAAGAAGATACATGGGCTCACTTTGGAAGGGAAAAGATTAGTGGAGCAGGAAGTCTAAGTCTTCCTAAGCCTTCTTTCCTGTCCATATTGGAGCACCTATCATTGTCCCTTTTACCTGCCTCTTCAGGGGTTTCATATTACAGCATTTCCCCTTCTTTCATTTCATCCAGTTAAACTTGCTGACTAGCTGTTGATTAAAATGACGCCTCAACTCTTGCCTCTGTGCCTTTTTATCCCCAGAATATCCTCCCCGCCTCCCCTTAGCAATCTCTGCCTTTCAGAAGTCCTTTCTTGTTGTTCAATTATTCTTCAGGGGTGTCTGACTCTTTGTGATCTTTTTTTGGGTTTTCTTGGCAAAAATACTCGAGTGGTTTGCCATTTCCTTCTCCAGGTCATTTTGCAGATGAGGAAACTGAGGCAAATGGGGTTAAAGGATATGCCCAAGGACACATACCAAATAAATGTCTGAGGCCAGATTTAAACTCAGGAAGATGAGTCTTCCTGATTCCAGTCCTAGTACTTTATTTATTCTGCCACCTTAGTTGCTCCCTTGTACAAAAGAGGTACTTAATAAGGTCTATTTTATTGAAAGACTTTGAACTAACCTCCGCCTACCCAAGAAGACTTAAACTTAATCATAGTGAAGTGAAAGGTTTTGGCCAGAGACTGTCCTTATGACTTAGCAAGACATCTGAGACTACAACACACAACTCCCGAGTCTCAGTTCTTTGGTAATCACCTTATTTAATGAGAAGCTTTAGCCTCATGAAGCAGCCAGAGAGATGTGTTGATTTATATTTTCAAGATGCTGGGAGATCCTAGCAATTTTTTTTAAGGCACTAGCTTTTTGTGTGAACAAAACCTGTTCATTCATCCTTGCCCACCCTTCCAAACAAGTTTCAACTACAGAAACATTTCCAAGAAATTTCTATAAGAGAATCTGTAAACAAGCCGATGAATGGCTGTTTGCAGCTGGAGATTTTTTAACGTACAATTATTTGGACAACTGCCTAGTTTATTATGAATCTGACAAAATATGACTTTACAAGATGACTGATAATCTTTAAGTGGGAAAGCTCATTTATTGTAGAATGTCATGAGAGCTGTGTTGGATAAGCTGTTTTATTCATATGGTCATTAAAAAAATATAGTGTTGCTGCAACTCCCCTTAAAAGGCAACTCTATAAGAGAGAGTGACAGATAGCTGATAGATGGATGGATAGATGATAAATGATAGGAATAGATATAGAGGATAAATAAATGGATATAGATCAATAGGTAGATAAGGCATTTATTATTTACTCTATGCTAAATGCTAGGGATATAAAAATAAGAAAACAAGATAACTGATTCATATTCTCGTTTAATAAAAGAAGATAAGGCATAAAGAAGAGCTTGAAAAGAAAAGAAAGAGAAGAGGATACCCCAGACTATTTGGATGGTTGCCTTGCTTAGAAGTATTATAGTTATCTGTGATAGTCATACTTTAGATGAATATCTGAGCACAAACCATCTAATGAGAAATATTACAATGTTCTCTTAGATAAAGGAGTTCACCTTTGCATCTACCCCTCCCTCTACAGTTTCAGTGACCTATACTTATTAAATGTTTGTTGAATGAGTGAAGAAATGAATGAAGAAATGAAGATACATATATATATATAAAAGTATATATATATATATATATAAATAAAATTGACCTTTGATTTTTCAAATAAATGGCAGCTTTGGCACTGAGGATACACAATGCACCTGGACCAATTATACCCTACACAGCTGCATCTAAGTTCTAAAGGCTAGTAGATAAGAGAGGAAATGAGGTAAGCAAAGAAGCTCCAGGGAGAATTTGTATAGAGGTGAGTAGGAATTGTCTCTATTGTTGACTTCCAAAATGGATCCATTTCCTTTTCTTATCTTGCCTTCTAGGATGATGATAAGATAGTCTAATGCAATAAGCCTGAGCATTTAACAATAGAAAAAAATGTAGGAAAGAAAGAATATTAACATCAACTCTTTAATATCAATTCTTTCCCCAGTTTTTGGTTTATTATTTTTGATTATTAATTATATTGCATAAAGATGTCAAAACTAATTTGGACAAGTAATAGGTTAAAGGTCATTGAATAGAGTTTCAGGGAATACTAATGACCCTGTTCCATTTATTCTGCTTCTAAGTCTTCAGATTCCTTCTTATCTATTAAACTTTATTAAACAATGGAGAGGGGAAAAAAACAAAACACCTCTTAGTATTATGTTAGGTAACAAACAAGAAGCAAGGACAATCCAAGGATAAATTCCACAGGCAAATATGAGAAAAAGAAGATAACTCTGGGATGAGCTAGGCAGCAGGTTGGGAAGCAGGCACTAGAGAGTGTGGTTTATTTGTGAAAAAGTAAAATGACAATAAAGTACTTTTAGTAATTACCAATCATAAAGGGATCTTTTATGGATATAGGTAATAACCAACACTCCCCTTATCATCCTGCATGATTCTTGTCTATGTCTTTTTTTTTTAATTATTTTCAGTTTTCATAGTGCTTCCATTTCCCCCAACACTGAACCTTTTCTTACAACAAAGAAAAACATTTAATTGAAAAAAAAAATAACATTATGGGGTCTGACTGTGCATGCCACATTCTAAGTCTGTAGTTTCCAGCACTCTGATAAGAGAGAAAAGATGCATTTGCTTTTCCATCCTCCACTTTCATTGTCTTTCATAAATATGTGAAAGAATAGCTTGATGTGCTCTTGTTCTTTTAATTTGCAGTAGATATCAATGAGGCTTTCAACCTTTCAATCCTTTATCCTTTGCTCTTATGACTTGACCAAACTACTTCCTTTTCTTGATTCATCCCTGTCCTAGATGATGTCTCTGTGCTACTTCTTAAACTATTGGAAAAATGTGGTAGCACATGCCATGTTAGTTTCCACTGTTCTTTGCGTCTCTGAAATTTTGATTCTTTACAGAGAGTGGTAGTCAACAATTTACAGTCATATAGCATCACCAAGAAAAAATTGGTTTAAAAAGAGGTCCTATTACATAGTAAACAGCTATGAGTTATCAAAAATGCTCCATGATTCCTAAAATTTGCCTCTTTTATTCAATGGTGATAGTCACTTGGAGAGGGACTACAAAATGTTGACTTCATCAAACTTGGATTAGTAAGACATAAACATAAATAGTGCCCTCTCACAATAATGCATGATTAACACATCAGGATGGTACAAAAGTGAAAAAAGATCTTGTGAGATATGAAAGACTTCATAGAGGAGATGACATTTGTATTGGACTTCAAAGAATGGGATATTTATTTTACAAGAGTAATAAGGGATAAGGAAATGTGTTCTAGGCAAAAGAAATAGCCTTAGAATAATCATGGAAATGGGAAAGCACAGGCTGGGCTATGTTTAAGGGACAGAAAATAATGCAGTTTGACTGCAATATAGTTTAACAAGAAGAAAAAAAAATTAAAAATTGGAAGTGATGCCAGATTATAAAGGGCCTTAAAAAACAGATGAAATTTGAATTGATTTGGAAGATCAGGAGTATTTTCTATTTCATAGTATGAAAGCCCTCTATTATTCTCTCCCTTATCCCTTTGTTTTCCTCTCATATTCCCTCCCTTATCTGATCACCTTGTCCTCTTTTTTTCTTAATCCATACACTCTTCTAAAAGGACCTTTCTTGTCTTTATTCCTCACTCACATATCTTCTTAGAAGTTAAGAAAAAATTTTACCCTTCTATATGTATGTATTATTTCCTCTTTTACCCACCTCTGATAAGGATAAGATACTAATGCATCCCCTCCTTCCCTTCACAGAAATATTTATTTTTATACTTGCCTCTTTTATATGAGATAATTTATTCCATTTGATCCCTCCCCATCCAATTTTATTTTATTTTTTGACATCTCATTATATTCAACTTGAGTTTGAAGCATCTACCTATATATGTTCTTTCAAAATGCCCACTTAATTATATCATTGGTCCTGAAAACAGGACTGATATGACAAGATCTACATATAAAGTAGATAAGTTAAGATCAGATAAAAAACAATGAAATAAGAAAGATTTCATTCTGGTTATAGATTTCACAGGAAGGCGGTGAGTCATTGCTTAGGCACAGCAGATTGATTTTCCATCTACAGTGGCACAGACAACATTTCTGGGCCAGTTCACTACATGTAGAAATATAACTAGGGATAGATAATAACTGTGGTTTTGCTAAGTTTAAAGTAATGATCCAAGGGGAGATGTTCATAGGCAGTAAGTTATCTGGACCTAAATCAGAGTGGTAAATTTAAATATAGAGCTCATCCCTATAGATGTAGAGATGTGATGTTGTGATAAAGATGAAGTCATGTGAATGACATTCTATTTCATGACTCTGGGCAATTTTTCAAAACCTTTACTTAGTATTGGTTCCAAGGCAGAAGAGTGGTAAGGGCTAGGCAATTGGGATTAAATGACTTGCCCAGGGTCATACAACTAAGAAGTGACCAAGGTTAAATTTGAACCCAGGACCTCCTGGCCCTAGACCTGGCTCTCAATCTACTGAGCCACCCAGTTGCCCCAACACTGATCGTTTTCAATGGCTATCTCCCATGTATATAATTCCCACTTTTATTATTTGGGTGTTCAGGATTCCCTGGTCTCTTTTTCAAGTCCCAGATAAAGTTTCATCTTCTACAAGAAGCCTTTCCTAGACCTTTAAAATTTTAATTACCTCTATGATTAACTTAAATTTTTCCTGTGTATATCATATCTGCATATTTATATGTATGTATTATCTATCAAGTCACCTGATTAGATTGTGAACTCTTTAAGAGCAGAGATTATTTTATTTTATTTTAATTTGTCTCTTTTAAATCCTCAGAATTTAGCACTGTACCTGACACATCACTTAATTAATGCTTGTTAACCAAATGAATGAATGAATGAATGACATTGCCAAGGGATATACTACGGAGAGAAAAAGGAATCCTAGGATAAAACTGGTTAGCATCAATGGTAAGGAGTTCGGAAGATAAGAAAGATCCAGTGAAGAATGAGTAATTAGAAAAGAGAGGGAAGAGAGAGGGGAGGTGATATTTAGAAAGTCAATGGAATGGGGCAGCTTCTGTCTTAGTGAATAGAGAGGTAGGCCTGGAGGCAGGTGGTCTTAGGTTCAAATTTTGTCTCAAACATTTCCTAAATGTATAACCCTGGACCAGTTGCTTAACCCCAATTGCCTAACCCTTACTGGTCTTCTACATTGGATTAATACTTAGCATAGATTATTTTATATAAACATATGTACATATATTTATTATAAGTATATTATAAATTTATAATAATATATTATATATATTAAAATAACTGCTATTTTAATATGTAGTATAATAACAATTTTTTAAATTAAAAGGCACAGTGAGTATGTAATAGGAGGTATCATAAAGCTGAGGACTATAAGGAGAATGAAGAATAAGTTAAGGCTATTGCATTTGACAATCAGTTGGATACCATTGGTGACTTGAGAGAGAAGTTTTACTAAGCCAGAAAGAACAAGAACAAGGTTAAAGAAACTGAGGAAAGTATAAGATGAAAAAAGAGTCCTACTCTGCCAAATCTCCTCTCTCCTTTTAGAGACCTAAAGCTAAGTGATTTCTTTTATTTGCTGTATTAAGCAAAATTACTCACTTCTTGTTTTCTGCCTACCACATAGTAGGTGATAGATAATAGAGTGACTGGTATTTACGGTTTAATAAATGCTTGTTGATTGATGGTATGACTAACTGCAAGTTGGTGACTGTTTTGCTAGACATACAATGATTTCCCAAGTTCATCAGCTACACCCTTATTGTTTAGATCATCATTACAATAAAGCATAACTCTGACTCAACTCTCCTCAGGCAGATCCCTGGGAATTAGAGGAGTTGGCAGGTAAGGCTGGTGCTCACACATTAAAAAGTCCAAAAAAGGATGAAAGGCTAAGTATGCAAATTTGGTCATTGGCATCACCAAAGACCACATCCTGAAATTTTATGTGAGTGACTTCCTGTCTGGATTTTTGGCCCTGGTTCCTATTTTCCTCCTCTTTCAATTCCTCGTTCAGCTATTTATACTCAACATATTGATTGCAATTGTGATTACCTATCCCATGTCTGGACTTCCTTATTTCTAGTTCCTGGCACTTAGCCTCTTGATCTCTTTTATTGTATTCTGAGTATACAGTTCTGGATATTCCCTTAAGGCAGACAGAATTCTTGATAAAATGTGACCTGTAAAAGGCTTTGCTTTGGCTTCATTAACCAAAATATTTCAAGTCTGCCTAGTTTACCTTCCCATCCCCAACACATACAACAGCTACAATAAGAACAATGCATTAACCTACTTGAACAAAAATATTTATAGCCACTCTTTGTTGAAAAACAAACAAACAAACAAACAGGAAACTAATGGAATGTCCATCAATTGGGGAATGGTTGAACAAGTTATGGTATATGACCATAATGGAATACTATTATGCTGTAAGAGATGACAGACAAATTATCACAAAAAAACACCTGGAAAGACTTAGATGAAGTCATGCAAAGTAAAGTAAACCCAAACAGGAGGACATGGCAACACAGAAACAGCAATAATGTACAATGAACAATTTGAATAACTTTATTATCAACAATGCAAGGGTTCAGGACAATTCCAAGGGACTCATTAACAAAAAAAGGCTATCCGCTGCCATAGAAGGATCTGATAGAGTCAGAATACATATTGAAACATGCCATTTTCACTTCATTTCTTGCATAAATTTTCTCTAGCATAAGCGATATGTGTCTTGTTTCACAACATGATGAACATGGAAAAATATATTGCATAATAACACATATGCAACCTATACCATATTACCTGCTGTCTTGAGGAAGGAGGAGGGGTGGGAAGGAGGGAGAGAATGTAAATTGCAAATTGTCAGAAAACAGTTATTGAAAATTGTCCGGCAATATAATCTGAAAAAAAATTTAAAAACCTGAACCAAACCGACCAAAACAATGCATTAATCAGAAATTGGCCAATCCTATCTTTTAATCTTAACATGTTAAGATAGCCAGATCTTATACTGGCTGCCCTTCTATCCTCTAAACAGGGTATCTAGTCCATTCTATCAACACAAACATAGTAAAATAATGCTTCTGAGAGCCCTGGTATTCTAATGCACTGTGTTCTAATGGAGTATTGTTTTCAGTGGGAAAATTGGTTTGTAAAGATGTACATGAGCCAGTTATGATTATTGCTATCATATCCTTCTTTTTGACCTTTCATTTTATTGCCATAGGAAATTCACTTTGAGAAAATTCCATCCTATGGTGCAGTTGAGAAGCTTGTCTGTAACTTATAGACTTAAGGGAGTTGACAGAGATGTTAAGAGATTTTAAGGGGGGTTTCCCATGGCCACACAGACAATATGCAGCAAAAGCAGGAATTAAATCAAGGTCTCAAAGTCTTGTCCTCTCTCCATCATGTCATTCTACTCTTTCCATAGCTATATTATTAGAAAGAGGCAGAATGGTAGAACAGAAAGAACATTGGCTGTGGAGTTAGAGGGTCTGGGTTCAAATCTTGCATCTTCTACATCTACCTATCTGACCATAGACAAATAACTTACTTCCCTGGGCCTCAGTTTCCTCTTCTGCAAAATGAAGGGATTAGGTTATATGGTCTTTGAGGATCCTTCCAGCTCTAACCTAAGATCCCAATGAAATATGGATTAATGTTTCAGAGGCTTATTGTGACAAAAAGCAAAACAGGACAAATCCAGAACTGTTCTTAAAAAAAATTCCACAGTATATATTGTGATTTTCCTTAAAGAAAGTAAATAGGGGGCAGCTGGGTAGCTCAGTGGATTGAGAATCAGGCCTAGAGACAGGAGGTCCTAGGTTCATATCCGGCCTCAGACACTTCCCAGCTGTGTGACCCTGGGTAAGTCACTTAATCCCCATTGCCCACCCATACCACTCTTCCACCTAGGAGCCAATACACAGAAGGTAAGGGTTAAGAAAAAAAAAAAGGAAAAAAAAAGAAAGTAAATACATTTCACTTTAAATAAAATAATTCCAACCAGCACGTATGCAAGTAGATTCTCTGCTAAATCTTCATGACTGTCCATCCCACTAGGTAAGAAACTGAAGCCAGTTTAAAACCCTGGAAAATATATTGACTCAGGGTTTGAATGACTGAGTTTAAGTAAACAACCAGCGCCAGTAGTCTGTTGGCTCAGTGACCAATATGGAAATCAGTTCTAATAAATTATTTTCTTTGACTTTTCCTCTTCCTATACAAAGTAACTGTTCATAGTCCAACTAATTTTTTTTAAAGGGATTTTTGATGGCCCTAAATAGCCAGCAATTAACTTTCTATTTCCTGTTATACAAATTGGGTATTATGAACATATTGAGTCATCTGTGGTTTTAAAGGAAGAATCTTTTTGGCTATGGAGTCTCCTTCACGTGGGGTGTAATTTTAGCTCTTCCATGTCCTAGAATCATAGACTCTTTGAGCTGGAAAGGACCTTGGAGGTCTAATCATAACCACAATGGCAATGAGGCCACTAGGAGATGAAATAGGATGTAGAAAATTGGAAAAGTACTTTTTATGTCTGTTTAGAAACTTGGATGATGCCCAGATATGATCCAGTGGAAAGCTTTCTCAGATGGACTAGTTTCAGCAGGGGTGGAGAGTAATCAGAGCATCTCTCAGGTCTGATAATAATGCTGTTTGTTCACAATAGGCTGATCTGGAAAAAAAAATCTATGTCTATGTCTATATCTATATCTCCTTCTGTCTATCTCTGTTTCCATCTAACTAGATATCTAGCTAGCTATATCTGGATAATTGAAGTATTTCCTTTGAAATATTTCTAACAAAGAAAAAAGAAACAACAAAAATTAGTTAATGACATTAACAGAAATTGCATCAGATCATCATAAATATCTCCATACCAAAGGAGCCCATTTCGATTAAAGGCAGGAAATGCTCAGTAAAACAATTTGTTAATATTGCATAGTGTTTTTCTTGACAAATTGGCTACTTTTGATTGGTACATATCACTGTGCCAGTCACGATGCTTCATTTTGGCTATAAAATGTATCGATGCATTTTGTTAGTAATGATTATGACTTTTTTCAAAATATCTCTGGTAGTAAGGAAGGAATTTAATTTAATTAGTGTGCTATGTTTTTCTTCATAATTCATACATGATATTTTCAGTGTTCTTCCTCACCTTACCCTCCCTCCTGCAAAGGGAAATGTAGCACTTTTTTTTTAAATAAAGACAAAACAAACACTAATACTAATTGAATATAAATTGAATTAGTTGGATCACCTTCTTTTTTAATGTTGTGAAGGAAAGGTATTTCTTTTCACTATATACAGTGCAGGACTGGAATTTGTTAAAATCATTCTTCCCTTGGTATGCAAAGGTCCCTATACAGATGGAGACACAGGGAAGTGTCTGGTGGAGATACTGTAGGAAATGGAGACACTCTCTACAAGGATTGAAATATAGCTATTACAATCCAATTTCCTCATTTCTTTGAAAGATGATTTGGAGAGGCATATGAACTGATAAGTGGAATAAGCAGAACCAAAAGAACAATTTACACCATAACATCAATATTAATAATACCATATATAATATATTAAAATACTATAATATCAACATAAAAATTATGAATACTTTTACAAACTAATAAAGAATGAATGAGGAGAACCCAAAGAATGTTATAGTAACCGCAAAACTGTAAAAAATAAGCAACATTAAACACTCTTGATCCAATAAAATGACCAAACATGGTTCTGGAGGACTGATGATGAATCACACTGTCAATCTCTTGTCAGGGAAGTAGAAGGAGATTTCTTTTCTTTTTTCTTTTTTTTTATACATTCAGCGAGGGAATTTGTTTTGCTTAACTATGTATATTTGTAGAAGGAATTTGTTTTTCTTTTCCTTCAATAGAGTAGGAAGTGGGAGGGACATAAAATAGAGTTGTCAGTTTTTTAAATTAAAAAATAAAACAGTTGGGGAGTAGATGGTAGAATGTTACATACCCTACCAGATGCGATTACAGTATTATTAGTTTTGCTTAATTGTTTTACTTTGTCACAAGACCTCTCACAGACTGAGGGTAATCTATAAATGTTTATAAAGTTAAAACAAAACATGTCAATAAAGCTTAATAAAGAAGAATCTAATTTCCCATTTTAAAAAAGATCATTTAGTACTTTTGTAGCTATCTGGGATTGTTCTTCAGGGCACAGATTGTCAAATGATGGCCTCTGGGGTTCTTTAACATGGTCTATAGTCTGCTCTCCTACAATAGTAACATTAATATTTGGTCATGAGATATCTGTACATTTGATTCCTTCACATACAAAGTATTATTACATGGCAGAAATGTCTCCCTTCAGTAAAGTCTTATTCCAAAGTCTCCTATGATGGGAAGGTCTCCAATATGATGCCAGGAGAACATAAGCTTATCCGGGATTACTTATCAGTTGATCAGCTAGCAAAGATATGTTGTGTAATGGAGAGAGCACTGAACTTAGAGGTGTGAAAGCCTGATTTCAAATTCAGCCATTGACACTTTACTGTATGATCCTGGGCAAATCACTTAATTGATGCTTACTTCAGTTTCCTCATCTGTAAAATGGAGATAAGGAATACACCTACTTCCCAGGGTTATGACGATGAAATAATATCTGTAAAGCACTTTGTAAAATTTAAAGCACTATATAACTACTAGCTATTATTTATGATGTCTCTATTAGTGGTAAAGATACTGTAAAAGGGTACAGGGGATACAAAGGGAAAGAATGGAGGGAGGGAGAAAGAATAGAGGGAAGAAAGGAAAGAGGAAGAGAGAGTGAGGGAGGAAAAAAGGAGGAAGGAAGGAAGGAAAGAAAAAAGCATAATTCAGTACTTAATGTGTACCCAGAGACTGTACTAAGCACATTTATAAGTATTTTATTTGATTCTTACAACAACCCTGTGAGAAAAGTGCTTTTATGTTCTTCATTTTACAGTTGAGGTAACTGAGGCAGGCAAAGGTTAAATGACTTGCCCAGGGCTACATAGTTAGCGAGTATCTGATGCCAGATTTGAACTCCAGCATTTCTGACTGAGCATAGCACTTTTATCTACTGTAATACCACCAAGCTGCCTTACTGTCACAAAAATGAAACCAGTCACTGACCTTACATTATCCTTGTACATATACATAAAGAGGTATATTCAATTAAATCCAAGGCAACTCCAGGAAAGAATATTATTGACTCAGGAGGATTAGGAAAGATCTCAAGAGAAAACTAATACGTGCATTGAGCTTTGAAGCTCCAAGCTTTACCTCTCTCACCCACCAAAGATTCGAAGATGAATAAAACTGAAGAGATTTCAGTGATGGCCTATGAATATTTCATCTGATGACCAGTCTACCCAAGTTTGGAGAGATCCATCTCCTCAGTTTCACTGGTTGAATGCCACCATTCATCTCCATGTGCCTGTGACTTTTATGGGAACTGATAGAGATGCCATGTTCCTATTTGCAATTCCAGAGACATTTCAGGGATTCTTAACCTTTCTTGTGTCATGAATCCTTTTGGCAATCTGGTGAAGTGTTTGGGCTCCTTTTCAGCATAATATTTTTACATATATAAAATAAAATACATAGGATTAAAAGGAAACAATTACATAGCTATAAAGTTTTTTTTCTTTTTAAAAAAAATCCAAGTTCATAGATTCCCTGAAATCTGTCTAGGATCTTTGTTTGGGAAGATATCACATGCTGCTATATTTTGGTCATAGCAGTTCCAGAAGATAACCTAATGAGGTACAGTAACTTTTATGATCTGTTTCAGTTGAGGGAATACCCCCGACTGAATAAAATCATGTATTCTTGAAATACTAAAATGACATTTCATCAAATGATATTTCATCAAAAAACAGTCCCAGTCTTTCCATTTTAGTCCTGATGAGATTTTATCAGCCTCACTTTCTCTTCAGAGTCATCAAAGTCGAGTGGCAAGACAAAGGTCAGGATGACTTATGAAGGCACGGGATACAGGAGATGACTTTGGTCTTCTCTATGTCTGACCACTCTCTAACCACTCCACAGTGCCTGCTTCAGCTGCTTTCATAGCTATTGGCACAAACTATTCTCATCTGCCCATTTGGCTGTGGTCAGTCTTTACATGCTTGATGTAGACATCACCTCCGTTCACTGATGGATTTGAGACCTGTCAATCACCTTCAACCTGGTTTAGTCCATCTGCCAAGACTGTTTTACTGTTTATAGCTGAAACTTCTTGGAGTCACAGATGAGAGTTGGGTGAAAGGTAGACACCCAAGGTGTATGAATGGTATTGAAAGGGCTCAATAAGCCTTCACAGCAGAGGAGCTATAACTCCCTGAACACCCTCTATGGATTATTAAAGGGAAAAAGGAAGTCTCATTTCCACCAAGATATTAAGTCAAACATTATTGCAAAAAGATGTTCAATGACTGAAATTCTATTGTGAGTGCTGAAACTCCACCTGTCTCCAGTCACCTTGGTAACCCTGACTTACCTTCCTAAATCCATCACCTAGACTTTTTATTTCCCTCTATGTTTATGTCCCTGAGTAGCTGTAATTAGTTCTTGTCCTTTGTTATGTTGTGAAAGAAAATAATTTCTTAGCTTAAGTAAGCTCTTGTGTTTTCCAGAGAGTTATCATTCTGTAAAAATATTGGCCCGAGGGTGACTTCTGATAGGAAACCTAAGAAGTACTTAAATTCCAAATGACTGGGAAATTCAAGCACATAATCTCTTACTGATAGGTAGCAATGACAATAATCAACTAGGAAGACGTCAGACAAACAAATGATAGTTTCTGAAAACAAAAGTGACCGTGATTCACTAATTCACTAATTTGCTAAAAAAAAAATCTTATTCCTTAAATAGATCACTAACCAATGCTATTCCTTACTCTATATATTTAGTAATTTTTTCTTATAAAATGCTTCATAGCTTCAACTTTTTTACATGCAATTATACATGTACACACAAACACACACAATAACAAATAAGGGTTAAATCACATAAGTCTCATTTCCATTTTAATGGAAAAAAGGAATAGTAGAGAAACTGAATCTCAAGAAGATTAGGCAACATGACTCAATGCACAAGTTCTAAAGAATAGAACTGTAACTTGAACCTCAAATGAAGTCAGGAAGCGTTAGATACAATTGTAATGATTGAACAACAACAATAATAATTTCCCAACGAAAAGTCCAACTCTCTATCCACTCTACCATACTGCTTCCCAATAATAAATAAGTATAGATGCTTAGGTTAGTTGTCTGAAGCAGACACTGAATAACAGAGTTATTTTCAACCTCATCTTCAGATATCAAGTTTAGACCTTCTTTCCCTAACAGAGTCATATTAGAACTGTATGGTCCATTAAAAATTTTATTTCATTCCTTCATATTCCAGATGAGTGAACTGGACCCCAAAAGGGGGAAGTCCTTTCCAAACTCACCCAAATAAGAAAGGGGCAGAGTTAAGTTAGAACTAGGATCCAAATTTCTTTAAACACTCATTCAATAAGAGTTTATTACTTGTTGTATATAGTTGTTCATATGTTGTCTCCCCTATTGGAGCATAAGCTCCTCAAGGGCAGGGAATCCCCCCCCCTTTCTTCATATCCCAAATGCTTAGGGTAGCCCATAACATAAATTAAACACAGTAAATGTGTACTCGACCTGATGACTTATGAAGCACCTACTATATGGCAGGCATTATGCTAGCAAGGTGCTCAGGACAGCTAGTCACCTGGCTCTTTCTTTGCTTCTTGCTGCAAGACTTTTCAAAGAATTGTGGGACCATAAATTTAGTATTAGAAGGTTTCTTCAGAGATGAAGAAACTTATGGGTTAGTATTTTAAGCTGATTCTTTGTATTTTTCAGAATGTCCCAGAAAGTACTAATATTAAATATTAAAGTACCAAGATTAAATCTTTATCTATTGAGGATGAAGGGTTTTTTTTAAAAGAAAGATAAATAATATTTAAATGAGCATTAGCAAAATATCCCTAGTATACAGATTCAGTCTGACTGAAAGATTTTTCATAGCTCTACTTCTTCAGTCTGTGAAGTTGGCTTATCTCCTCTGGGGGAAAAAAATCACATATTCTTGCCTTGTGATTGCTCAAATTTTAGCAAGAAAATAGATATAAAGTGCCATATATATATGTATATATAGTGCTTAATTCTTGGCAATTAAGCCTGGTGATAATTGTTTTTGTGCATTAGTCATAATCACTTTTTAAGCAGCAAAGCCTATTACTGCCGTAGAGTGAGTTTCAGATGCCCTGCAGATTTGAGTCATTTTGGGTAATGCAGCTGTGTGTGGTAAAAAGATTTTACAATGCCTATAAAATGTTGCCTCATGACATGTTCAGCAGTGAATCTGTGGCACCATATAGCAATTTCAGTGCTTTTCATTAAATACCAGAAACCATTTACATTGTGCAGTTCTTAAACAAGAGCCATCCTCTTAGAATGGGGGAGTCTGGGAGCTGCATAGCATTTGGGAGCATGTGAGTCTTGCAGACAGTTTTCAGGAATCTTGAACTATGAGAAGAGCCTTTTTGGATTCCTACATTTGCATCGGCTTCACCTACATTCATCACTGGCAGCTTCTCTCCGTTTCATCCATCCCTGCCTCTTTTTGTTGTTTCACACTTTGATTGACTTGGCTGGCTGAGGTCTCATCAGCTGTCTTCACGAGGATGACTAAGATTCCCAAATAAACATATAACAGTAAGGATATAGAATATAGAATCGTGAAAATATGAATTCACTACTGCCTCTGACCTGTATCAGTTCAAGTCTTGTCTCTATCATATACTGGCTCTTAGAAACTAGCCAAATCTTTTGCTACTATTTCAAGTAAAAGAAGATTTGGGAGGCCATGATAGCTCCCTTCAAGTATTTGTAGGACTGTCACATTAGGAGGGGAATTAGTCTTCTTTTGCTTATCCTCAATGGGCAGAACTAGAAAAAACAAGGTAAATGTCACAAAGGAGGCAAAATTTAGGATTGAGTAAAAATAAAATCCTATTAGAGCTATCTGAAAATGGAATGGATTGATTCAGGAGGTAGTAAGCTACAGATCACTGGAGATCTTAAAGCAAAGGTGAGATGACCACTTTTGGAGTATGATATATGCAAATTTTGCTTCTGTATAGGATAAAGTAGATGGCATCTAAGGTCTCTTCCATCAATGAGAATCTCTATACAATCTAAACCACACCTTGTGCTCCACTGCTTGATTTTTACTCACAATTTCTACTGTATTGTTGACCCCATTCCATCTTCATAATCTTACCTATGGCTTTCATTCTTTGTGCAATATCCTTTTTTTTGATTCACATATATCTGAATGCTACCCAGCCTTCAAGATTTATTTCACTTCTCCCTTCCTTTGAAAAACCTCCCTGATCCATTTAGCCCTAAAAGACCTCTATCTTATTTTAACTCCAAAGCAATTCTTGTTTGTAATACTCATTTGCCATCTCTCTCTCTCTCTCTCTCTCTCTCTCTCTCTCTCTCTCTCTCTCTCTCTCTCTCTCTCTCTCTCTCTGTCTGCCTTTGCCTCTGCCTCTCTGACTGTCTGTCTCTCTGTCTCTCTCCTACATATATTACACCATGCCTCAGATTTCATTGGTGTAGGAATTACTGGAACTTTTTCTACCAGTGGAGATCAGCATTGTCTTTTCAATTTATAGTCTTATAGTACCCTGGGTACTGAGAGATTAAAAGACTCATCTGGTTTGACACCACACCTATATGGAAAAACTGGATTGGAAGTCCTAAATCCAAAGCCACTATGATGAATCTTGCACTTATCAAATACTACCTGATACTGTTTGTTGGCTTTTTATGGGAATATCTCATTTCTTCAGCTGGACTGTGATATCCCTGAAGGCAGGAACTTTCTCTACTTTATAGTACAGATCTCATAGTAGCTGTTCGGTAAATAATATTTAATTGATTGTCTTACCGCTTAACTTTTCTTAAAGCTACCTTCTATTTTTGTAAGTCCTCAACATTTGAGAAATATACTTGTTCATTCTTTCTTTTCAAAGAGTACTAATGACATCACTGGGTGATGTCTTGATTTGTGTGTAAATTGGATTTAAATGAGACAGAGTTGCCCAAAGCCATCTGCCTCTCTCTTTCAGAGTAATCAAAGTCCAGTGGCAAAGGGATATATATTTATATGTGTTGTTAAGAAAAATATTATGCACCTTATCTAGCTACTCTTTTACCTCTGCTATTGCCTGATTGGAAACTAAAGCCCCCATACTTCTTTTTCCAACTCTGAAATAATTTCTCTTGGTATATTTTATGTGCTTCTATGAGTTTTGCATGAATCAGAAAGTTCAAAGGTTTTCTCCATCCTCATTCCCAAATCCCTACATGTATAGATCAACAGGTTTCTCCTTTTGCCTTCTGAAGCTGAACCATTCAAGAAGAGTAGATGTTGATAGATGAGACAAGGGAGTATTCACTAACCTTGAGCACAGCATCTACTCCTGGAAAGTGTTGTGTCCTTTATTATTCATATTAGTCCTCTCATTATTCCTGGTAATTTTTACAAAAGTGGAGGCAGTACCCAGGAAGTAAAAGTGATGGCATCAAAAGAGGTCCAGCAGTCAGCCATAATGTGGAACCTCAGGCATGTCTTGTCCTAGGTAAAAGTGTGATTTCATCTTCAATGTCCTATTCACAGACTCCAGTGTGGATAGCCCAACACTCTAACTTTACCTTCTCAAAACCTTCACACAATAACATTCAGTGACTTTTCTTATGCTCTTTATCTTTCTTGTCATAGAGGAACATGACTTCAAAGGATTTATAGTAGACTTAAAAGAATGTTAGGTGTTAGGAGATGGGTTTATGGCACTCATCTGCTACTTGTGTGGTCTTAGAAAAGTTTCTTTACCTGTTGACCTTACTTTGAAGGGTTTAGATTAGGTCCCCTCTATCTGTAAATTTAGAACCCTATTGGATTCAGAGTTAGCGAAAAATTGTTACCTTTCTCTGCAGAATATATATGTTAAAAGAAGACCTCAAGGCTTTATGTACTTCAGTCTCTTCATGGCCCTATTTGGGGTTTTCTTGACAAAGATACTGGAATGGTTTGTCATTTCTTTTTCCAGTTCATTTTACAGATGAGGAACTGAGGCAAAAAAAGTTAAGTAACTTGCCATGGGGCACATACTAAGTAAAGTGTCTTAGGCCAGATTTGAACTTATGATGATGAGTCTAACTAATTCCAGACCCAGTATTCTATCCCCTAAGCCGCCTACCTCAAGGCTTAGGTGATGCTTAATTGCACAGAATGACAAGAACAGACTCATAGGAGATACTCATTCAATATTTATCATTGATGATATCACTGGTGGTGTTAGTGATAGACTTTCACATACCAAAGCATCTGAGCTTAAACATTTATTATTCTATCATTTTTGGATGGTAATTGTCTGAAGTAATTATGTCTATGTCTATAGGGTCAGAGTCTTGGCCAATGATTTATCAGTTTATGAAAATCTTTGTAGATGAGGGAGCTCCCTTGCCTAGAGCACTGAGAGCTTAAGTGAACTTACCACCAAAATAACACAACCAGTACATGTTAGAGGCAGAACCTGAATCCAGGTCCTTCTGTTTTCAGGGTCAGTTCTCTATCCAGTATACCACATTGTCTCTTCTTAATCTTTCTCTCCATATATCTTCTCTCCATCTCTCTCTCTTTCTCTCTCTCCCTTCCCCCCTCCCTCCACTCATCCATCCATCCATTTCTACTTATCTGCCTACCAACATCTATCTATCTATCTATCTATCTATCTATCTATCTATCTATCTATCTATCTATCTATCTATCTATCTATGTCTGGATTTCTGATTGTTTCATGTATGGAAATTCCCTTGACTTCTGCAGATAAGTAAATTTCTGTTTTAGAGACTCATCTGAGACACTGAGACATTAAGTGACTCACCTACATTTACACAGATAGTGAGCATGAGAGGTATTTTTTGTTGTCGTTGTTTTCTGATTTCAAGGCTAGCTTTCCACTACACCATGCCTAGAAGCATAGTGGATCGGCCACCGACCTGGAGTCAGGAAGACCTGAGGTCAAATCTAATCCTAGATATTTACTAGCTATGTGATCCTATGTGACCCCTCAGCCTCTCTTTGCCTCATTTCTCTCATCTACAAAGTGGGGATAATAATAGCACCTAACTCCCAGGGTTTTTGTGATGATCAAATGAGATAATAATTGTGAAGTACTAAAACATAGAAACATAGCACGGTAGGTGCTATATAAATGTTAACTGTATAAATGTTATTAATAATAATGATGATGATATTAACCTATTTCTTTAAAGTTCATGAAGGACTTTATATATGGTATACCACTTGATCCTCACAACAAATTTGTAAAGTAGGTAAATGTTGTAAGATGCCTGCTTTATTGGTGAAGGAATTGAAGATAAGCTATTGAGCTGGGAGGAGGATAGGACCCAATTAATCATGGATACGGGTCTAGAATATTTTCTGTTAAGCTGGTCTATCTTTTACTTACAAACAAGAAAAAATATATTCACTGATTACTTTCTGGGTTGTTTTGTTGTTTTTTTAACAGACTCCTAAGAACAGCCCATCCTCTAGTCCAAGATGTATATTTTATTATCCCAGTGAGATAACTATCTCTTATAAAAAACTAATCAACAAAAAGCTACAAGGGAATGATATTTCATTTTCATAGTAATGATTTCTGATGCTCCATAATCTTTTAGTAAGGGGATTCTTGTATCATATCAACCCTTCTTCCCAGAACTTGAGCCCATTTCACTGGCAGCAAAGCCTAGGACTAACTTCACAAGAAAATCAACGCTTTATTTTAAATGCTATCTAAAGAAGGCTTTATATTCCAACACCAGGTCGGTTCTGGGCTAATGAAAAATGGTAGAAAGTCACCTCGAGCTTTTATAGCATTTTCTTCCAGGTACCTTTTGAATCTGAGATCAAGATAATTAAAGTCCCCCTAGGAAAATGATTGAACTTAGCCATTCACCTCTACCTTCACATCCTCTCGGTGGCACTGACCAAGTAGAGGCTGTATCCCCAAGGGTGATGCTCGTGTCTGCCCAATCCAGGAAGCCTCTCACTGTAATTATTATAATTTGGGAGAGTGATTAGTGGTCATGTGAAAAATTAAATCAGCCCCAAGCCTTTGATGCCCAGGATTAGAATCTAAATCACTTTGGGGAAGAAGGTCAAGTCCACTTGCTTTAAATCAGATGCTGTGGCGAGTGGGAAAACAGAAGTGCCTAATTCCTAGCTCTGTTTTCCCTTGCTGCTCCCCTCCCTTGCTGCTGTTTGCCAGCTACCTATTGTCAACTGCTGTGCTCCGGTGAAATTAAGGAAAACTATAATGGCTGCTAATGCTGTCAACACCTTGGCAATATCTGCCTTTCTTCAATTACTTTTGTTTACAAATTACTCCTAATTTTGTTCTTAAAAGCTAGTTAAGAACAAATGCTGGTAGGATTGATGGGAAACTAACTGCATGATTAAGTAATTACATTTTTAAAGCTTGCCTTACACTAGGACTAATGATATGTCACCCAGTAGCAGAAACCCCAGATAATGAATGAGAAATGTTTATATGTACTTAGTTGCTTTTAAAGCTCCCTTCACGCTAGAGCTGGTGCCATGCATGGGGTAGCTGGGTGGAAGAAAGGGAGAGTCTGGGCAGCCTCAATCACCTTTGTGCAAAGTGGCAAACTCCCATGAGCTCTCTTTTCTACCCCAGTCAACATTTTATTTTGCTTATAGAGGGCTCTTCATTGTCTGACTCGTTCACCTATCAAAATGTGGCATCATTTTCTTGACTAAAGAGGGGGGGAATTTACCCAGCAGGCAATTATGCTTTCACCACAGGGACCAGATTTAGCCTTGCTCTTCTGAATACATAGAATAATACGAGAGTCTGAGCTAAAGTGACATATTTGGCACTATGACATCCTCCCCAGGCCTTTCTAAACTTTTTTTTACCCCCACCACACTGGGAAGGGAAACAGATTTACAATGAGTATAAAGTCACCAAGGCATCTTTACATCACTTAAGTGAAGTGGAGTAACTTACACATCATTGATCAAGTGAGAGGCCATCTGTGGGGAGGGGATTTTTGAGGAAGGGGACCAATAGATTCTTTTTTTTTAAACCCTTGTACTTCGGTGTATTGTCTCATAGGTGGAAGATTGGTAAGGGTGGGCAATGGGGGTCAAGTGACTTGCCCAGGGTCACACTGCTGGGAAGTGGCTGAGGCTGGGTTTGAACCTAGGACCTCCTGTCTCTAGGCCTGACTCTCACTCCACTGAGCTACCCAGCTGCCCCTGGGACCAATAGATTCTTGAGTTAAATGCCCTCAATTTTTTTTTACTTAGAATTAGCCTGGGTGCCAGGGAATGTGACATTATTGGGCATATCTTCAGTCAATAAGCTCCATACCCCACTCAAGATCAAAGTAAGTTGATTCCAGCTACAGAGGAATAAACATATACCAAGATACAAGTGACCAGCTATTTTACTTTTTGTACAAGGAGTGATTTTTCTTAGCATGGTGTAATGAAAAGAGCATGGGTCTTGGGGCCAGAAGCCTGAAGTTTCAATTCCAACTCTGACACTTGCTGGATGTATAATCTTGGGGGAAATCACTTTTGCCCTTTGCCCAATGGGTTCCTCATTTTAAAATTCAGTCATCTAGGAAGCAGTTAGGTCATATTGTGGATAGATCCCTGGAAGTGGAGTCAGGAAGACTCGAGATCAAATTTGGCCTCAGATATTTACAAGCTGTTTGCTCCTAGAAAAATCACTTAACTTCTATTTACTTCTACTATAAAATGGGGATAGGAATATCTCTCTCCCAGGTGTTATTCCATGCTGTCATCCTTTACATAACACAGGGATGTTGCAAGAATAAGAGGAGATAATATTTGTGAACCAGCTAGCATAATGCTTGGCACATAGTAGGTGCTTAATAAATCCTTGCTTTGTTCTTTCCAAACAATCACTTAGCAAGCATTTATTAAAAACCTACTTTGTGCAGGGAATTGTGCTGGGCATTGGGGGTACAAGAGCAGACAATGAAATAATCTTTAGCCTTAAGGGCCTTCCCATTCTAACAAAAAAGATAAGTACACAATAAATATAAAAGAGCATAAATATGTTAAGTTCTGCCTAGCAGTTGAGGACAGACAATAAAGATTTCATATAGAAGGTGGCATTTAAGTGGCATCATGAAAAAAAGACATTCTTTAGGGCAAGGACAAAGAGAAAGTACATTCCAGACATGGAAGGTGGCCAGTGCAAAGGCACAGATAGGAGATGGAATGTTGTTTGTGAGGAAGAGAGCAAAAATCAGCCTGATTAGATCAAAACATATGAGAGAATCCAGTGAGATTGGAAAGATAAATTAGACCCAGGCTGTGAAGGGCATTACAAAGTAAATGCAAGAGTTATAAAATTGTGTATACCTTTTAACCAAGTAATACCACTATTAGGTTTATATCCTAAGGTGATTAAGGAAAAAATAGAAAAAACTATATGCTCTAAAATATTTATAGCAGCTCTTTTTGTGGTGGCAAAGAACTGGAAACTAAAGGGATGTCCACCAATTGGAGAATGGCTGAACAAGTTGTGATATATGATTGTAGTGGAATATACTAGCCATGTCTTAAGCAATGACAAGATCACCAAAAAAAAACTGGAAAAATTTATGAAAAATGATGCAACAAATTGAACAGAACCAGGAAAATATTTTACATGATAACAAATAACGTATGATGATTAACTGTGAATGACTTAGCTATTATGAACAAGGTAAGGATCCAAGATAACTTCAAGGAGCTCATAATGAAAAAGGCTATCCACCACCAAAGGAACAGAATCCAAATGCAGAAGGAAACAAACTATTCTTCACTGTATTTCCTCCATGAATTTTTCTCTAGTGTAAGCAACAGGTGTCTTATTTTACAACATGTCAAACAGGAAGATGTGTATTAGATGATAATATATGTACAATCTATATCATATTGCCTGCCTTCTTGGGGAAAGGGAAGGGTTGGAAGCAAGGGAAAAAAATAAAGAATGAGAAATAGATATTTAGATATAACGTGTGAGATTTGTTTCTCTTGGACAAGAATATTTATTATAATTTATTATATTTTTATAACAAACCATATGTATCATATTATTTTATGTTAAATATTATATTGTTATATCTAAAAAATTTTAAATGCTAACTCAAAAAAGAGTTTATGGAGATAAACTAAAATGGGGATACTAATGTCCTACTTCAAAACTTGTAAGCAAAATGTTTTGTAAGGTACTTATGAATTGTTTATGTTTAGATAATTCAATTCAGTTCAACAGGGATTAAGTTCCTACTGTGTGAAAATTACTGTAGTATATGTCCATATAGATAGAAAATATTGGTGTAGATTTAGAGCCAACAGCAAGCAATTGACAAACATTTATTAAGGGCTTACTGATTTGATATCAGGTCTTCCTAATTCCAAGGCCATCTTTTTATTCACTGATATATACATATATATTGCTGCAGAGAATCTCAATAGATATATAAAATGTCTAAGAACTAAAAGGGACATTCCAAAGAAGACAGGCAACCAGGTGTCACAGGCCTGAAGAAAGGAGGACCTGAGTTCATATTTAGCCTCAATTACTAGCTGACTCCTACCCCAATGTGCCACTAGTGGAGAGAGAGACTGACAGACTGACACAGAGAAAGTGAGACAGAGTGAAAAAGACAAAAGGAAAAGAGCCTAGTATATAACATTTTAATATGCACCCAGGAGGAATATACATGATTCTATCAGCAAAGGAAACAGACAGACAGACAGATCAGGGGGTGAGAATTGGGAGCAATGAAAGTATGTTATAAAGAGTTTAAAGTTAGATGAGAGGGGGAGTCAGAACATAACTATGGAAGTTATCCCAAAGTAGAAGGGTTTACATTGGAAGATATTTCCCCTGTTTTCCCCTTTTCTGAATATCTTCAAGAGAAGAATGGATGATCAATGAATAGGGATGCATCCCAAAGAGATAATAAAAAAGGAAAAAGGATCTACTTGTACAAAAATATTAATTGCAACTCTTTTTATGGTGACAAAGAATTGGAAATTGAGGGGATATCCATCAATTAGGGAATGGATGAACAAATTGTGGTACATGTTGGTGATAGAATTCCATTGTGTTATAAAAAATTATAATCAAGATGATTTCAGAAGAAGCTGGAAAGATCTACAGGAACAGATGCAGAGTGAAATAAGCAGAACTGAGAGAACATTGTACTCAGTGACAGCAACATTGTCCGATGATCATCTGTGAAAATTTGACTACTCTTAGCAATGCAATGATCTGGCATAATCCTGAAAGACTTATGACAGAAATGCTATCCACCTCCAGAGAAGGCACTGTTGAGTCAGATGGATATGGATCAAGGTATACTATCTTTCACATCAGTGCATTTATGGTTTTATTTTGGGATTTTGTTTACATGAGTGTATTCTTACAACAGTGACCAATATGGAAGTGTGTTTTGCATGATAATAATAAAAATAAAAAATTTTAAAGTATTTCCTATTTACTGACTTGTTTGAATGCTGTATCCCAGGCACTTTATATCCCCTGCTGCCTCATATAGTGCTAATAATCACTTGATGTTTTCAATTAGGGAATTGTTTGTCATTATATAAATCAACCAATTATTGTCTGTCCTTTGTTTTTGAAGAGGACCAGTGACATCATTGGGTGATATTTTGATGTGTACATGAATTAGATTTAAATGAGACAGAGTTGCACAAGGTCATCAGCTTCACTCTTCTAGATTTCAAAGTCCAATGACAAGACAAAAGTCAGGATGACAGATGATTGCCTGGGATACAGTGGGTGACCTCACCTTCTTCAGTGTTTCACCAAGCCACAGTCCCTACTTCTGTCATCTTCATAGCTTTTGGAACAGATTTTCTCATCTGCCCATTCCACTGGTAGACTCCACATACTTGGGATAGACATCTCCCCAATCTCAAATGACTTCATCACTACTACATGACAATCCTTTTATTCTGCTCTTTCAGACCCAATCAATGAATATGCATTCATGAAGAACCTGTTAGGTTCTTGGTACTACATTTTGGTGATGCAAAAAAAAAAAAAAAAAAGCCCCTTGAGAAGCTAACATTTTAATGGGAAAATAATCGAATAGAGGCATAGAAGATACATGCAGAAAAGGTGTCCTTACTACATTCCCTACAGCAGCTGTTTAGAATTGTCTCTTCTTTCCTCAAGCCTGCAATTCCACTCCTTCCCCTCATTCTTAACAGAGAATGTGACCTTTTACTTAAAGTACTTAGCACAGTACCTGGACTATAGTAAAGGTCATGTAAATGCTAGTTGACATTATTATCATTGTCATTATTATTACTGAGAAGATTACAGACATTTTCTGCAACTCCCTCAACTCCTGTCTACACTTCTCTAAAGCTCTCACTGTCATCACCTATCCTGTCCTCTTTTCTTTCTGTCTCACATGAAGAGACTTCTTACTAAGATTAGTGCCTCAAATTATGCTTTTATTTAATCCCTATTTCCTCCTTGACCTTCCTCCATAAATTATGGCCCCATTACATATATTGCCAATCTTCCTCTACCTCCTGGTTCTTGCTTCTCAGCACCCTCCTTCCCTTTTTAATGAAAAAAAAAAAAGATACATTTTTAAATACTCTTCACTTCTGAATATATCCCTTCCTCTTTCCTACATAGTGAATTATCTATCATTTTTTAAAGGAGAATAAAATAAAAAGAGAAATTCAGAAAAACTAAACAACAGTTAACTGTTTGAGAGTACAGGAAATAGTTAATACTGATCTCTCATGTCTGTAGAGAAGAGAGAGGTTGATTTCTCATCTCTTCTTTGAAGCCAAGTTTTCTCCCTTTATCTTTACAGTTTTCCTTTGATATTCATGTCCTCTCAAGCTGTTATCTTTTCATTCTCCTCAATGTCCACACTTCTAGGAAAAACTAGTCTATACTTGGTATCTCCATTATCTCATTATCTAATCACTCTTCAAAACTTTCCAGACTGCCCTTTCCAATCTTATTAAAACAATTATTTCCAGAATTGTTAATGCTTCCTTCAGTATCAAATTTTAGAGGAAGAATGGTGGAGTGGAAAGAGAAATCCTTTGGGAGTCATTCTGTCTTATTCACAAATATCACTTCTGATATCTATTAACTTGGAAAACAAGAATCTTCAGAATATTTGTTGATGGACATGCTTTGTTTGAAGGAGTTTCCTTTGGGAGCTTGTCCCACCAACAAAATCACAAGTCTGTATAAAAACAGCAATAGCAACAAAAACAACAACAATCATCAAATTTAATTATCTTTTTTGTCATCACTCTTGACCTTTCATCATCATTTAATATTGGTGACCACCTCTGTTTAACGATACATTTTCTTCCCTTCACTTTTACTATACTGTCTCTTTCCCAACTTATATCAATATTTATTTCTTTTGTGGAATCCTCAATTTCTTCTCTCTCCTTAAGCATGTATCCCCCAATCTTTTCTCTTGGCTTCTCTTCACTTCTCTCTCAAAATTTTGAAAACTCTTGGAATTCTCATGAATTCCATTTTAAAAATTATTATCCTTATATAATTGACTCCAGTCCTAACTTCTCTCTTTCCTATACCTGGATGCCCTGCCAGCACAGATTTAAAATGACCCAAGGTATAGTACAGAGAGAAGAAAGTTGGATTTAGAATTAGTGGGCCTGAGATCCAACTATAGCTCAGTAGTTTGCTCCTGATGTGACCTTGCAAAGACATTTATCCTCAGTGGATTTCAGTTCTCTCATCTGTAAACTGAAGGAATTGGATTAAATCAATCAATTATCAAGGGTTTTTTTCATTAATTATTTTCTATTTGCCGTCATTGAATTAAATGCTGAAGATGCAGCAGAAAGGCAATATTAGTCTTATTTCTCAAAGAATTTACATTCTAATGAGGGAATTGAGAGATGGGCAAGATTTAAACCTATGGAAGTATAAAGAACCACAAGTATTTCTTAAATAATGGTGTTTTTAATCTTTTAAAATACAATATTTTTTTAGAATAGAAAATTGTACTTGAAAAAGTGGGATAAAAATTCTGCCTCTTCTAAATGTAGCAACTAGTTTCCTTGATTTAATAAATTAACATTTATTATATGCTAGATATGAAATGGAGCCTGTTCTCAAGGAACTTGTGATCTAATTCAGGAGAGAGAGTGGAGGAAGACACTTACATAAATAACTGAGCTATTAGAAGAATGTAGTAAATGTAAAGGTATGGCCTGGACAGATTAATGGGGGAAACTTGAGGAGAGAAGAGATTGAATGACCAATAAAGAATAATTAGAAATGTGACAGGAGAGCCCAGAGAGGTCCATGTTGTGGGAGTCAAGGGAAGGGAGAATGTCAAGAAGAAGAAATGGCAAATAGTATGAAATCAATCAATAAACATTTATTAAGCTCCTACGATGTGCCAGATATTTTCTTAGCACTAGGCATACAAATAGAGGCAAAAGATAGTCCCTGCCCTCAAATAGCTTACAATATAATGATGCTGAAAGGGCAAGGATAGATAAAGATAATTAAATTTGGTGATTGTTGTTGTTCAGACCCATAATTTCATTGGTGCAATAATGGTTTCAAACTTTTTTTTAAATCTCAACATTATTTTACACTCTTAAAATTTATTGAGGACTTCTCTCCCAAGAGCATTTGAATGTGAGGTTTATATCTACCCATACTCATTGTATTGGAAATTAAAATGTCTTAGTATTTTTGTAAAAGTAATTTTTGACCTCTCAGATTCCCAGAAAGGGAGTTAGAGACTCCTATCTCCAGACTCTCCAAGCCACATTTTGAGAATATGCCAGTAGGAAAATGTTAACTAAGCAGATATGTAAGAGATTATTCTACAACATATATAGTCTTCTTTAAAAAAATTAAGTTTATTTATTTGTTTGTTACAAGATATAGTCTTAAAGAACTGACTGGAAGCATAGAGAGCATAAATTATTTTCACCTAAATGCATCAGGAAAAAAGCTTTTATAAAATTAAATGTCACCTAAGTTACATATTTTAAAAATTTAAATGTATTTATGTGTTTGTTACATTAAAATATCCAGGTAACTCCTTTCTTCTCTCCTATTCCACCATTAGAGAAGATATGATTTGATAAAAAGTATATGTACATATAAAACTATGCTTCACTTATTTATATTTATCAGTACTTTCTCTGGAGTTGGACATACACAAATTATTCTTCAAACAGTATTTTCATTGCTGTATATAAATTTCCCTTGGTTCTGCTCATTTCAGTATTCATAATTTCATGTAGGTCTTTCCATTTTTTCCAAAACTAACCGCTTGTCACTTCTTATGGCGCACTAATATTCCATCACAATCATACACTACAATTTATTTAGCCATTCCCCAATCGATGGGTAGCACCTCAATTTCAAAATTTTTTGCCACCACAAAGAGGGCTGTTATAAATATTTTAAAACATGTAGGCTATTTTTCATTTTTCCCTTATCATCTTAGAAAATAAATCTACTACTATTGCTTGGTCAAAAGGTATACTTAGTTTTATAATTCTTTGGACATAATTCCAGATTGCTCTCCAAAATAATTGGAATAATTCACAATTCCACCAATAATGTATGAGTCTCCATTTTCTCACTACCCCTCCAACATTTGTCATTTTGTCTTTTTACCATTTTAGTCAGTTTTATAGGTGTGAGATTATATCTCAGAACTGTCTTGATTTGCATTTATCTAATCAATAATGTCTGAAGCACTTTTTCATATAGTTTTATATAGCTTTGATTTCTTTATTCAAAAATTGTGTTACCTTTTGTCTTAAAATCAATAGTAAGTATTGACTCCAGGTAGAAGAGCAGTAAAGGCTAGACTGTTGATGTCAAATGACTTGCCCAGGGTCACACTCTTTACTAGGTAAAATTGGGAAGAAATCGATTTCAGGCATGAGCAATCATCAGTCTATCAACAAACACTTATTAAGCACCAAATATCTGATAGCGAGAGTTTCAGGCCCTTAGGACACAAAGACAAAAGAGAAAATCCTTGCTCTGACAGAGATTGTATTCTATAGGGAAAGACAGCATCTATATGAATGTAATGATTAATTTTCAAAATAAATACTTGCTAATTTCTTTGTGGAGCTAGGAGGAGAATATCACTAGAAATTGAGGGTGGTGATTAGGAAATGTCTCATGTAGCATTAGCTAACCTTTAAAGGAAACTTGTGAATAGTGGGATCAAAGGTTTTAGTTTGCCTGGAATATGCAGTATTTGGAAGAGAACTATATGAAACAAGGTAGGTTTTGTGCCCTAAACATAATTTTTATTTTTTGTTTTTTAGAAAATGTGTGAAATATCATTAAAAGAATTATATCACTATCTGTGCAATCCAACCAATTCTGACCTTCTTGCCTACATTAATATAATAGCTCCCTAATTAGTTTTCTGGGTTCTATTGATTGCCATTTCTGAATGTATTCTTCATACCATTGACCAATAATCTTTATCATTCATTGCACTGAATATGTAAATGCTTGAATATTTTCAATGGCTTCCCCTGGACTATTGAGTACAGTGTAAAATTCTGACTCTAGTATTCTAGACTCTCTAAAAACTACCTGTCCCTTTTTAAATTCATCTACTCCCCAACCCATATCTGTGTTCAAGGCAAACTAGTGCATTTTCTACTTCTAGTCACTTTCTGGTCTCCCTTAACTCCTTTACTCGTATTGTCATTCCTATATTATTTCAGCCAATGGTTCTTAGTGTTGGAGTCAAACCAAGGAACTTACCACCATATATATTCATCTGTTTATAAGACAACAAATCAAAACAGTCTGTTTATAAGACAGCAAATATCAGGCAAAAGCATACCTTAGAAATATTAAAAAACAGCTAAATGGTGTGTTGAATAGAATGGTAGGCTTGGTGTTAAGGAGTTGATGTCAAACACTAGCTGCATAACCTTGGACAAGTCACTAAACCCTCTCAACCTCATTTTCTTCTTTTGCAAAAGGAGGGTGTTGGGCATGATACCTTTAAGGTCATTTCCACCTATATTATATAGATCATTCAGGAATTTCCTAGGTCCCTCCATAGTCTACGTGAGCTATCTCTCTCCTCATTCCTCATCTACTTTTGTTGAAGTTCTTCCCTGCCTTCCACATCAAACTAATTAATGGACATCACAAAGGAAGGAAGCATCTCCTCTGTTATTGGTACCATTAGTCATTTGCTAGCTTGCCTTTAACCAGATTTCATAATTTCCCTCTGGTTCATAGATCCTATCCCCATTCCTCACTCCTGGAATGGTAATAATGGAACCTGCTCAAGAACTAGAAAAGGCATTCTTATGATGAATGAAGCAAAGACATAAAATACATTGATCTTCTTGGGCAAGTCTTCCCCTTTCCCTTACTCCATGACCCATAGTTCCATTGGGGTAGGGAGCTCCTAAGGAGGAAATTCCTTAAATTGGTTCAGATCAGCAACTGTTCAGTAAGTTTCTGTCTATGAGAGTTTTCTGGAACATTGAAAAATTAAGCAATGTTTCAAGGGTCACTTGGTTGCAAGATATGAATCTCAGTCATCCTTACATCAAAGCTAGCTCTATGTCTGCCCCTCCATGCTCTCTTCTTGGACAAATATATTACACAAATTGGACAAACATTTATTAAACAACTGTGAAAAACATTATGTTAGGTAGTAGGGATACACCTAGATCCTTTGTTTTGTCTGGATGTGGAGAATAAAGGTGAAGATAAAAGAAAGAAATATTCACACCATTCTTTCATATCCCACCCTTGGAATGTGAGTATTACCAGTTGGGTCCAATCACTCCTTTTTCCCTCCTCAAGCAGTTCCAGCTTCCTATGCATTGTCCTCAACTTCACCCCCTTCAAAGAACTTTTTCTTTGAATGCATGAGAAAAGCATTAGAACAATGAACGAGGAAACATGACCTGACAACAGTCTACTGCCAAATGTCAATGATAGCTAAGCTCACTTTCACTTAAGAGCAAAGGAAGAAAAAATAAAAATAAAACAACAATAAAACAAAAACAGATCTACTACTGCTTTGGGATATTTTCATGCAACATGAAAAAAATCAGTATCAATAAGATTCTCATTTTCTTGGAGGCTTCAGCCAGGGAAGAAGCCTGAAGCATTTAAACAGAGGCTTCTGACTTTTTTTTTTAATGTATAGCAATATTAGTCACTTACCCTCTCTTTTTTATAACTCCACTGTTCAGAAATGATGAAATATACAAAGGAAAGAAGTTTGGGCTGATCACAAGTCTCTGTCTCGAGTAAACTGGCTTTAAAGTATTGATTAAATAATAAATTATGAACAAATTAAAAAAAAAAGAAACTTTTTTAATAAATATCCACTGTCACAGGCAGAAAGAAAAAGAGATGGGGGGTGGTATTAGTCTTCCATAATCTTATATATCCTAGAGAGAAATGTTCAGTGGGCCTCAGCCTATTCAACCATATCCTACATTGGAATCTTGACCAGCATGGACTTTAGCACACTTCAACTCCTCAATCTCTGGTGCCTGAATCCATCCCCACTTACTGCTATTACTCAATTGACCTCACTTGAATCCTGTACTCAGAATTTGCAGGTGACTCTTGAGCTGGTCCTTGAAATTATTTCAAGAGGCAGAAATGTAATGGAGTTAAGGATGAGGCATGAAGGGAGGCTATCCCAGACATGAGGGGAGGATTTGTAAAGATTTGGAGGCAAAAAAAAAATGACAAGACAAATGTGTAAATTAGTATTGCTGTGGTTTTACCATTAATCTGTCTTCCCCATTTTCTAGGAAGGACTTTCCCTTACCATAATAAATGATCAGCAAGCCAAATTGATTGGAATATTAAGTTGAATTTTGGGGGAAGAAAAGAGAGTCTCCTAAAAATATGTCCCTTCTAAATAATGAATACAAAAGACAACTCCACTGATATCCAGTGAAGTTCATGTTCTTCTGTCATTTCTGAGACCATCATCCATGACAGATGTGCTCCTGGTAATTTGGCCCCTCACACGTCATCATTTTCATGTCAGCAGTTCCATGTCAGTTTGCCCAGATCCCATCTGTCAGCTCCCATTCAGTTTGATAGGTCAACCTTACACCTGCAAGCTGGAGACTTGCCTGTATCTCGGGAAAGACCTGTCACAGTGGGACAGTCACTATGCTCCATCACACAGCAAGTTCTGTCAATGGCAAGTTCAGTCAGAGCCTAGATGGCTGGGGGAAGAGGGAAGGAAAAAACTTTTCTATATAGCACCTACTATGTGCCAGGCTTTGTACAAAGTACCTAAGCATTGAGAGGAAAAGAGAGCATGTTTCTTGCTTCATCCCAAGGGATCAAGGTTGGTCACAGCATTTTCATCTGAGTTGGGCAACAAGCTACTCCTATTGAGACACAGGAATTGGGCAGGGTTATTGATATGCAGTTTACTCAAAGAAACTATTGAAGGGTTGGTTCTAATATCAGAATATTCTGGATTTAAATTCGCTATTGGGATAAAATGAAACTCTTGCAAGTTGTTGAAAATTAAACAAAAGGAGGCTTCCTTTGTTTTAACTTAGCAAAAATACACAGCAAGAATTCAGTGTCATCTAGTTTCTCAGGAACCTTCTCCCCTTCTTGGTAAGGAAATGAACCCATTCTAACAGGACAGTGTAAGGTGACTCACATGGACTTCAGAAATCCACCAAACCCAACATACCTAGATTCCACATGATCAGGACTTTTAATGAGGACACAAGAAGCTATGCCAGAGAAGTTGCTACCAATCAGGCTTTGGGGAACAGTTTAGCTTTATTTTATGTAAAGTCCCACTCCACTCTCCACCAAGTTGTGGATGGGAGAAAAGAAGCTGTATCAGGAAAATGCTAGATATAATAAATTATTTCATTTGGTATATTGATGGGAAGGCTGGGGGTCAATCTTCATTGGTAGAAGGAGCTCCCTATACTATTGAAATCATAAGTGTGGTTCAGAAAGAGAAGGAAGGAAAAGTAGTTTACTTGGAGAAACTTGATGGAGTCCAGAGGAGGTACAGCACTATTTTAACTCCTCCTGTACCATATGGGTCAGAAATGATACCTACAAAATAAGAACAGCTTGCCAGTCCTCCATATTAGCTCCAACACTGACATTTCCAAAGTTGGATGAGGTAGTGTAGCACACTGACTCACACTGACTCTGGAATCAAAGGACCTGGGTTCAAAGTCTACCTCTGTGATCTACAACATATATGATGTTGGGCAAATCACTTAAGTTCCTTGGGCCTCCCTTTCCCTATCCTATAAAATGACTAGGTTGGACTAGATGACTTCCACCTCTAAAGCTTCGATTTAATGGACTGTAAACCAGATATGTTATCAGGGAGCCCATAAGACAAACATGGTCAGAAGAGGGAAGCTATGGTGGTCTTAAACTCTAGATTTTTCCTCATTCCATATTATAGGATTGCTCGGGTGTTATTCAGGTTCTCTGAGGTTACAGGTGGAGAGATGCCAGGACACTGTCTTTAGCAAGGACACTGTCTGTCCAGCTTTGGAACATTCCAAGTATAGAAATCTCTAGATATTAGGAGTTTTAGGAAAATGACACATCAGGAGGCTGGGGGCACCAGGAGGGAAAAGGGCAATGAGGAGGGAATAGACAATTTGTTGGCTTAGGAAAGTCTAGACCTGAAAAACCAGAGCTTTTCTCTGACTTCAACAATCTCATTATTTCTTTATTTTTATAAATTAGAAAACACCCAGAAAATAAAAAGCTACGGGGCCTTATACCTAGTAAGCATTCAATAATATTTGTTGAATGAATGAAGGAGGAAATGAAATTTAAAGCCAGTTATTCTAATCTTATTAATTTCTGTCTTCAAACATCCTTGGATTGTATAATTGTCCTAATGAGGGTTCCTTGGTAACAGTTTATTTCCAGGCTTGTCTATATGAGAGTACTAAAGCATTGATCATTTGGCCTAATAGCTTTTGTGTGTATTGCAGATTGCTGGAGTTAGAGATGGAAATATATGGCAGAAACGACTGTTCTACTTGTAAGCTATTATTCAACATGGGCAGCACATAGGAGTAGCAACCAGCCCATTTGATTAATTTGAAAATTACCCACTTGCTTATGAATGGCTTTCCCAATAGTCTCAGAGCATTTGTCTTGAATGCTTTATTAAGGAGCTGTTCCTTGTCACCAAACAACTGCAAATGCATGTAAATATGCTAAGGCTGCATATGTTATAGAATAGTCAATGATTCATTAAAACTATGCAAACAGTCTAAAAAGCCACCATGTACTTGTAGATTTGACTCAGAATCTGATCCTAAATCTCTTACCACCTTCTCTTACTCATAAATCCCCAAACATGAGCTTGCTCCTAACTTTTCTATTATCTCTTTTTTTTTATTTTAAACCCTTAACTTCTGTGCATTGACTCATAGGTGGAAGAGTGGTAAGGGTGGGCAATGGGGGTCAAGTGACTTGCCCAGGGTCACACAGCTGGGAAGTGTCTGAGGCCGGATTTGAACCTAGGACCTCCCGTCTCTAGGTCTGGCTCTCAATCCACTGAGCTACCCAGCTGCCCCCTCTATTATCTCTTGATGATACCACCACATTCCTATTTCTTGGGATTTTAAACCACCAAAAAAAAACAATTTTAAGCCATCCTGGATTCTTAGCCATAGTCTCCAATGTCAATTCCTGATTGGACTTCTTGAGTCAGTCTATCTTTTTTCCAAATCTGTTGTTTACATCACTGTCTGAAATTTTTCCAAAACTATAGTTAATAATTATCTCAATGATTTCAGCTTTCACTCACTTTCTACTCTAGGAATCTTCCAATCCCAGGACTTAAATAAAATTTTTGTCTACAAAGTTACCAATAAGCTACTTAAACTTTCTTTTTTTGGACGAAGCATTTGCTTTTTTCTCTACTTCCCACTATCCACCCATTAAAAGGAAAAATCTTAAAACAAATATATACAGACAAACCAAATGTCAAGGAAGGTGGTTTCAGGGTTTTTTTTTCCCTTTCTGAAACCACCCTCCTTGTCATTTTGTATGGCACAATAGTACTCCATTACAATCATATGCCACAACTTGTTCAGGCATCCCTAATTGATGAGCATCCCTTCAATTTCAATTCTTTGTCAACTCAAAGAAAAAAAGGTTTTAAATATTTATGTTACATATAGGTTCTTTTCCTTTTTTAATCTCTTTGGGAGTACAGAGTTAGTACTGGCACTTCTAGGTCAAAGTATATATAAAATTTTATAGCTCTTTCTACATAGTTCCAAATTGTTCTCCAGAATAACTCCAGAACAACTCCAGAATAACTCCACAACTCTATTCCAGTTTATTAATCTACCTCCTTTCCCTCATCTCCAGCATTTGTCATTTCTGATAGTAGTAAGGTGGTATCTCAGAATTGTTTTAGTTTGCCTTTCTAACCCATAGTAATTTAAAGTATTTTTTCATATGAATATAGGTGGCTTTAATTTCTTCTTCTAAAAACTGCTTGCTCATATACTTTGACCAGTTATCAGTTCAGGAATGGCATTTATTTTTATAAAACTTATACAGTTTCCTGAATATTTAATAAATGAGGCTTAGATGAGAGAAATTTGCCCTTAATTTCTTTTGATATTACTTCATTGTCTATAGTACCTGGCAAAATTAGTTCCCTTGCTTATTCTTTTTAATTAGGTCTATTTTTTGTTTTTAATTTATCTGGTACAATGATTGCCACCCCTGCCTTTTTTCCTTCAACTGAAGCATAATAAATTATGCTTCAACCCTTTGTTTTAATTCTGCATAGATCCTTCTGTTTCAAGTGTATTTCTAGTAAATAACATGTTGTTGGATTCTAGTTTCTAATCTATTCTGCTATCCATTTCTGTTTTATGGGTAAGCCCCTCCCGCTCACATTCAGTTATATTTGCTAACTATGTATTTCCTTCCATTCTATTTTATTCTGTTTATTTTTCTCTTGTTTTTATCTCATACCTCTTTAAAAGTCTGTTTTTCTTCTGATCACTGACCTCCCTTTTATCATTCTTCCCTCAGATCTCTTATCCTCTTTTCCTCCTATTTACCTATTGGTTATGATAGATTTCTAGGTCCATCTGCGTGATGTACATTTCTTAAGACTGTTCTATGCCTTCTTGCCTCTATAGATTCTTTCACTTGGTGATCTTATTGACTCCTGTAGGGGTTCAATTTTCATCTCTATGCAGACATCTCTGTCTCTGTCTCTCTGTCTCTTGCTCTCTTGCTAATGTATCAATGGAGGAGCTATGAATTGCTGAAACCAGTCTGAAAAGTAATTTGGAACTATGCACAAAACTGCACATACTCTAATCTAGGATTGGCATTACTATGTCTATAGCCTCAAAGAGTCTTATTTTTAAAGGGTTACAGATGTACAAAAATATTTATAGTAGCTCTTTATATAATAACAAAGAATTAGACACAAAGAATATCCATCAATTGAGGAATGGATGAACAAATTATTCTAAGTGAATTTAGTAATATTTTTGTGCCATAAGAAATGATGAAATGGGCAATTTTAAGGAAACAAGAAGATTTGTATGAGTTGATGCAGTGAAATGAGCAGAACAATTTAAACAATTAAAATAGGATTGTAAAAACAAAAACTTAGAAAAAGTAAATAACTCTGATATATGAAATAACCTACTGTGATTCTAGAGGACTGATGATAAGCATGCTACCCTCCTGAAAGAGAAGTAATGGATTCAGGATGATAAATGAGACATATTTTTTAACATGGCCAGCAAATTAATATTTTTGCTTGATATGTATATATGTTATAAGAGTTTTTCTTTCTTTTTTTTTGGCCAATAAGTGGGAAATAAGGGAGAGAAAATGTTCATTTAAAAAATAAAATTTGTTTAAATAATAAGATAAACTTTTGGTAGTATGATTACTTTGTCACTGAATTTACTATTAATTTAGTTAGTATTATGATTTTCACCATATTAGCATAACTCAAACATGAGTAATTAATATTACTCCAATTATTTTTCTTCCTTTCATTTCTATAAATAGTGTTTGGTAGTTACATTCATATAAATATTGTGTACATCTTAATTAATGATCATTTAGAAATTTTTATTTTTGTAATTATTTTGTGATAAATTTCATTTTCTTTCTCTTTACATTGTATTTTGTTGGTAATGAATGAGAAGGTTAGTGATTTCCACAGGTTTATTTTACATTCTGATATTTTGTTGAAGTTATTGTTTAAATTATTTTAGTTGAATCTCCAGACTTCTTTAAATTAACAAACATATTTATTATTTTGGAAAAGCAATAATTTTGTTTTATTCTTTCCTCTGTTTTTCCCCACAATTAATTTTTCTTAATTAATTATTATAGATTTCTAGATTTATTCTAGAATTTGTTTATAATTTATATGTTTTATATTCTGAATATTTATAGAATAAAAGCATTAGGAAAGATTCTAGCATTTCTCCATTAGGAACGATGATATCTTTGAGTTTAAACTAAGGTTTTCTATATAAAAAAGTCTATTCCAAAGCTTTAAAAGTTATTAATGTATTTTCAAATTATTTTTCTATAATGATATAAAATGTGATTTGATTTTTATTTTAAATAAGGTCTATTATGGTTTTTTTTTAAACCCTTGGACTTCGGTGTATTGTCTCATAGGTGGAAGAGTGGTAAGGGTGGGCAATGGGGGTCAGGTGACCTGCCCAGGGTCACACAGCTGGGAAGTGGCTGAGGCCGGGTTTGAACCTAGGACCTCCTGTCTCTAGGCCTGACTCTCACTCCACTGAGCTACCCAGCTGCCCCCTATTATGTTTATATGTTTAATGTTCATATGTTTCTTGAGTCAATCCTTCATTTCTGGTAAAAATCAAACTTAATTATAGTGTATACATTTTAAAATATGTTGCTATAAGCTTTCTGTTAGTATTTTATTCAATATATTTCATTAATATTCATTTCAAAAAATAATCTATAGTATTTTTTCTCTGTGGTTTAAGCTATCAGGACCATATTCGTAGAAGGTATTCAATAGTATATCTTATTTTCCTACTTTCCCAAACAATTCATTTAATAGGGAAGATCGTTTTTTATAAAATATTTTTGTTAGTGTTTTATTAACAATTTATTAACAGATCTATTTTTTAAGATTAAAGGACATCGTTTTTGAGTAGATTGGATTTTAAAATGCTCATTTCTTCATCTAATAATCTGAATATTTTTAATTTTTTAAAGGTTTCATCCACTTTATCAATTCTGAGGCATGTAATTACTAACAATCAATGTATGATAAATATCTTTTTATCTTTTGTACATTCACACTTTTATTTTATTTATTTTGATTCATCAATTTTGTTTATCTTTCTGTTAAAAATCATATTAGCTAACAACTCACCAATTTAATTTTTAGTCAGTTTATACTTTTATTCATGAATTCACTTTTTTTGTTTTCAGTTTTGATTATCTATTCTTTGATTTTCAAAATTTCAAGTTTTGTAGTTGGACTTTTTCATTCATTACTTTTCCAGTTTTTCCCTAATTTTATGTCCAATTAATTGATCTTCACTTTTACCCTTCTGTTAATTAAAGTGTTTAGAAATGTATACTTTCTCCTACAGGTTGCTTTGGCTATGTCTCAAAAGTATGAACAGACTTCCAGGTTAAGATGGCAGCAGAGTAAAAAGCAGCTGCTTAATCTCTCCTAACCCACACATATAGGACTCCTCAAGAGGACATAAAAACAAGTCCAGACGAACGAAGGGACCCCACAAAAGGGCACAGCATTGAAGGTAAATCAGATCTGGGCATTTCCATGCTATAAAGGGATGAAATAGCTCTCACTAAAACGTGAGCTGAGCAACCCCTTCTCCCCTCACACCACCTACAGGGCCAAAGCCAGCACATAAGAGTTAGAGCAAGTTTGGAGCATCCATTAAGTTCTTGGAAGCTACCTGGAATCACCAGGGCCTGCTCCTGAGAGCAGGAAGACTTAAGACCCCAAGAGGCTAAAGAACTGGACTTTGAACACAGACCTTGAGCTCAGGCATGAACGCAGGCACAGATGGGGATCCTGAGCCCAGCTTGGACCTTGGATGGGGATCCAGTGCAGAGGGGTACATGACTGTGGAAGCAGCACCCTGAGACTGGTAAAGGAGCTTTGGGCAGAGGAACAAGCAAGGGGACCACCAGGAGGCTTGACCCCGAGAAAAACTAGACCTGAGACCTCAGGAGCCTAAAGAGCACAGACAGACCCTGGGAGTGAGGATAAAGCTGAGAGGGCCCACAGCTAACAATGGCAAACCAGTCACAAGAACCCCAAAAGAGAAATATCAAGAAGAAATCTTTAATACCCGACAACTTTTACACAGAAAAAACCCAGACAACAGAGCAAACAGCAGAGGAAAACAAACAAGTAATCATATTCAAATCTTCCCAAAGAAATGAAAATTGGTCACAAATTCTTGAAGTGTTCAAATTTGAGATCAAGAGAAATATGGAAAAGATTTGGCAAGAGAAGTGGGAAATAGCTCAAAAGGAAATTAACAGGTTAAAAGACAGAAACTCCCAATTAGAAACCAAAATTAAACAGCTGGAAAAGAAGATAGACCAAACCAAAAAGGAAAGTCATAAGATTATAACAGAAAACCAGTCTCTAAAGACAAGAATTGTGCAAGTAGAAGCCAATGATCTCTCAAGACTGCAAGAACAAATAAAGCAAAGTCAAAAGACTGATAAGATAGAAGGAAACATGAAATATCTCACTGAGAAATTGACAGATCAAGAAAACAGGGCTAGAAGAGCCAATTTGAAAAATCATTGGTCTTCCTGAAAAACCAGAAATTAATAGAAATTTGGACTCCATATTAAAGGAAATTATTCAGCAAAACTGCCCTGAAGTTCTGCAACAAGAGGGCAATATAGACATTGAAAGGATCCATAGATTACCCTCTACACTAAACCCTGAAATGACAATACCCAGGAATATAATAGCCAAATTCAAGAGCTTCCAAGTAAAAGAAAAACTTATACAAGAAGCCAGAAAGAGACAATTCAGATATCAAGGAGCACCAATCAGGATCACATAGGATCTGGCAGCCTCAACACTACAAGACTACAAGGCTTGGAATATGATATTCAGAAAGGCAAGAGAATTGGGTCTACAACCAAGATTCAACTACACATCAAAACTGACTATATATTTTCAGGTGAAAGTATGGACATTCAGTAAGATAGAAGATTTCAAAGTATTTGCACAGAAAAGACCAGCTAAATGGAAAGTTTGATATCCAACCACAAAAACCAAGAGAAACATGAAAAGGTAAATAAGAAACAGAAGGGAAAGAAAGAAAACTCTTATTTTTAAATTTGCCTCTTTAAGGGCTTCAATAAGATCTAATTATTTGTATTCCTATATGGAAAAATGTTATTTGTAATTCTCTGTAGTGAACTCTATTCACTATTATAGTATGTACTATTACAGTAATTAGAAGAATTATTCATAGGGAGAGGTTGGAGTACTAAATGGTCTAAGATGATATGGGGGTGGGTAGGAAAGAGGGGGGTGAATAATAGATGAAAACTTGAATGAATAAGTAAAATAGGATGTTCTATACCATACAAAGAGGGCATGGGAAGGGGAGGGGATGAATACTATTATAAGAAAGAGAAGAAGAGAGCATAAAGAGATAATATTTCAACATTACTCTCAGCAGAATTAACCCTGAGAGGGAAGAGTAGCTATATCCATTGGGATATAGAACTCTATCTAACTCTACTGAGAAAGTCAGTAGGATGAGCTAACATAATAAAAATGACCATTCTACCCAAACTAATTTACTTATTTAGTGCCATACCTATCAAACTACCAAAAGACTTCTTTACTGAATTAGAAAAAACTATAACAAAGTTCATTTGGAAGAACAGAAGATCAAGAATATCAAGGGAAATAATGAAAAAAAAACGTGAAGGAAGGTGGCCTAGCAGTACCGGATATTAAGCTATACTATAAAGCAGTGGTCATCAAAACAATATGGTACTGGCTAAGAGACAGAAGGTAGGATCAATGGAATAGACTTGGGGTAAGTGACATCAGCAAGACAGTGTATGATAAACCCAAAGAGCCCAACTTTTGGGACAAGAATCCACTATTTGACAAAAACTGCTGGGAAAATTGGAAAACAATATGGGAGAGATTAGGTTTAGATCAACATCTCACACCCTATACCAAGATAAATCCAGAATGGGTGAATGACTTGAATATAAAGAGGGAAACTACAAGTATTTTAGGTGAGCACAGAATAGTGTACTTGTCAAATCTCTGGGAAAGGAAAGATTTTAAAACCAAGTAAGAGTTAGAGAAAATTACAAAATGTAAAATAAATAATTTTGATTATATTAAATTAAAAAGCTTTTGTACAAACAAAAACATTGCAACCAAAATCAGAAGGGAAACAACAAATTGGGAAAAAATCTTTATAACAAAAAACTCTGATAGGGGTTTAATTACTCAAATATGCAAGTCATTAAATCAATGGTATAAAAAAAAAAAAAAACAAGCCATTCCCCAATTGATAAATGGGCAAGGGACGTGAATAGGCAATTTTCCAATAAAGACATCAAAACTATCAATAAGCACATGAGAAAGTGTTCTAAATCTCTAATAATTAGAGAAATGCAAATCAAAACAACTCTGAGGTATTACCTCACACCTAGCAGATTGGCTAAAATGACAGCAGGGGAGAGTAATGAGTGTTGGAAGGGATGTGGAAAAATTGGGACATTAAGTAGTTGTGAACTGATCCAACCATTGTGGATGGCAATTTGGAACTATGCCCCAAGAGAGCTAAAAGATTGCCTGCTCTTTGATCCAGCCATACCATGGCTGGGTTTGTATCCTAAAGAGATCATAGGGAAAAAGACTTGTACAAAAATATTTATAGCTGCACTCATTGTGATGGCAAAAAAAATGGAAAACAAGGGTATGCCCTTCAATTGGGGAATGGCTGATCAAATTGTGGTATCTGTTGGTGATGGAATATTACTGTGCTCAAAGGAATAATGAACTGAAGGAATTCCATGTTAACTACAATGACCTCCAGGAATTGATGCAGTGTGAAAGGAGCAGAACCAGGAGAACATTATACACAGAGACTGATACACTGTGGTAAAATTGAATGCAATGGACTTCTGTACTAGCAGTAATGCAATGATTCATAACAATTCTGAGGGAGTTATGGAAAAGAACACTACCCACATTCAGAGGAAAAACTACAGGAGAGGAAACAGAGAAGAAAAGCAACTGCTTGAACACATGAGTTGAGGCGGACATGATTGGGGATGTACACTCAAAACTATCACACCAATGCAACTATCAACAATTTGGAAATAATTCTTGATCGATGACACATGTTAAAATCAGTGGAAATGTGCATCAGTATGGGGGGGGGAGGAGTTCGGGGGTAAAGGGGAAAGTAAGAACATGAATCTTGTAACCACAATAACTTTTCTTAAATATAAAAATTATTTTAAAAAAGTACGAACAAACTTTCTCATTGTTGTCATTTTAATAATTGAAATTCTCTATTTTTTAAATTTGTACCTTGACCCAGATATTCTTTAGGATTACATTATTCAGTCTCCATGTATGTTCCATCATATGTTCTTTATGGATTACAATTTTATTGGATTATAATCAATAAAAGGACATATTTAACATTTCTATTTTCTAAATTTGTTTGTGAATTTTAATACCCTCAGCACTTGATCTTTTTTTGGAAAGCTACCGCATATACCTAAAATGATAGATAGATAGATAGATATGGAGATATAGAGATATACACACATACACATATATAAATACACACACACGCACACATACACACACACACATAGCTTCCTTCTTGTTCTTACCAGAAAATGTAAGATATACATATGTATATATATTTACACACACACATATATATATAGAGAGAGATATAGAAATAGATATACATATAAATACATAAATAATTTTAAAAATAATTCTATATATAGTCTTATTATTTATTTATCCCCTTTTTAGATTAATCTATATCTGAAGAGAGTACATTAAGTTCCCAACTACTATAATTTTACTGTTTATTTTTCTCAATAATTGAATTAGCTTCCCTTTAAGTACTAAAATGTTACACCATTTGGTGAACATATATTGTATTAATATTATCTCATGCCTATGGTTTCTCTCAATATTATGTGATTTCTTTTATCCCTTTGAATACTGCCTTTATATTACAGCTGAGATCAGCACTACAGAGTTAGGAAATATCTCTAGCTAGATTTGAACTGATGAGTAAATTACATTGTAAATTTTTTCTTTCATAACATAATAGTGAAGGCCTGGCAACATAGAAACCATTTTGCATCATACATGAACATACAAAGTTATACACCAACATGTTAAGCAAGGGTCTTATTCTCTTATAGTTTATAGTCCAGGAGGATACACACTTTAAAGGTAACATAAAGAAAGGTATGAAATGATCAGCACGCTAAAAAGTCCTTATAATTTCTATTTTACCAGCTTTTGCCCAGGAAAATTCCACTAGAATGGGCACACAGAGTCATATGAACCAAGTCAGATATTAACAGACTCTAAGATTTCCTATATTTTTCTGTATTTTCTTCTTATTTCTACCTATTAGCATCCTTATTTCCTACAAAGTTTTGCTCTGAGAGCAATTCCAACTTAAGGCCTTTCCTGGATCCCTCAGCTGCTAGTATATAGCCATTTCCCTCTGAAATAACTAGTTTATATAAATGTTGTACTTATTTCCAGTGATCTAATCTTAAGAAGTGCTTCTTGACCCAATAGACCAGGGCATTGTGTCCCTGTTCTCTGTCTTAAATGACCCCTCCCTTGTCACTCTGTATCCATGTAAGAGATTAGAGTGATTTTGTGGCTCCTAGGAAAACCATGCCTCTAATAAGAAGATTTAGAGTCCCTCTACTCCCACACTTTGTCTTAATATGAGGGAAAATTGCTTAAGGCTTAGGTTTTGGCTCCAATCTTCAGAGCAGAATACAAGGGAACTCAATATATAGTGAGAATCAAGACTGGCAGGCAATTATTTTCTACATTTTTAGATTCTGCTAATAAGAGAAATGCTATATGCAAAATACCCATATGTGAACTGTGGCAGAAAGACTTAAATCAAGATTCACATCCTCTTGGGAGATGGAGACTTAAAGCTTTTCAGAAGAGAAAACAGTTTACAGAACTTATGAAGTGGTTGCTATATTTCACTCCAATTCTGTACTGTCCTCTCAAAGTCTGCATTTTTTAGCCAACTAGGCAGAGGTTCTTCTCTTTCTCTTATTGGTGGTCATTTTCTCTGATGTAGAAACTTCTCTTCTCACCACTCATCTCCAATCAAGGCACCAGGACCTCTCAGATTAATAAGATCATTTCTAAACCAGGATGCATTCATTTTGAGATTGATGTTCAGTCCTTATATGCCAAACGTGTACTCACAAAAAGCAAAACAGAGTCAGCTAGTGATGTGATACCTTATCTCAGACTCCCCTAAGGAGGATGAGTACATTAGTAGTAATGTGCTCATAGCCACATGGTAGCCAGAGTTGGAGAAGTCGATAGTTGTCCTCCCTCTGTATCTCATTGAAGTTCCAGAGATACATAACACCACAAGGAAGGCAGGAGGATGGGAGGACCAGTAGAGTCATTCCTCTTTTTATAGATCCACTGGTTAACAAGCTTTTCCTGCTCACTGACTAATGGTTGCTTCATTATCCTTAAATAGTCTAAGCACTGAGCTTGTAAACATCATTGGCTTAAAGAAAACAAGGTGACTGCATATGCAGTGTGTTTCTGCTTCCATATGCTGCCAGCCATCCCCACCAACTGCCAACCAAATGCTCATCACAGAGCAGACACGCCAGCCTAGCTGAGGGAGAGACAAGAGGCTGCTTGTGCCAGAAAGGTTGAACCACTATCACTGACTTGACTACCATCTCCCCTGAAACCTTGATGGCGATATCTCAGATCTCTGAATCCAAGAGCTTTGGGGACAGCCCTGCCTCCAGCCCAATACCCTCAATCATGATAATAGTTAGCAGTCCTTGTGGAGATGCAGTCAGGCAACTTCTTCTACAAGTGCTGTAGCCACACTGATCAAAGACCCAGAAAAGAAAGTTCTTTACATCAAAGTCTTTGGTTCTGCCACAATATCAAAAAACATATAATTTTATCAGTGGAAATGATGTGAAAGATGACTTAACATTTTTTTATCCACACCGTAAGGATGTAAGCTTAAAAATTAATATACAATAACTCCAAGTATTATATTTAATAAGATTTATTATTAATATCTCAAAGTAAAAAGGAATAAAAAGACAAAAGTAAAAGCCTGAGTAAAGCCAGCTTTCCTAGCCCTGAAGGAGGCAAAAGAGAGTGAGAGGGCGGGTTACAGCAAACTTATTTACAATACTGTAAGGACTCTATGCGGACAAAGGGAAAAGGATTCTGGGGGATGAAGTCCAAGGGTTCAAGATTTCTAATTACACAAGGACAATGAGACCTTTACATTTGACTCTCAGCTGAAACTTTCCATGTATCTTTTCCCTCACATTAAAATATGAGTTCCAGGAGAGTAGAGATCGTTATACTTTTCTGTATCTGCAGAACATTGGCAGTTCTTAATAAATGCTTTATTTGGTTTTATGCACATATGTGCACCTACACACATACATATATATTTGTTGATATAAATTCCCACATGGTATTTGCTATTGAGGCAAGAACCATTCAAGACCATTGGCCAATTTTACTGAAGGGAACAAGGATCTAAGATTACAGATACCTTATTGTTACCCAATCTTATTATACAACCACCACAACAAGAACAGTCCCTATATTTTTATTTTTTAATTTTCATTTATATTTCACATGTGTATATTTATTTCTATTTTATATATGTCTATTATACATTATCTAATAATTTCTATTTTATATATTATATTCTATATTAATTTCTATTTTATATGTGTATATTATGTATATATTTATTTGTATTTACATATATATATTGTAAATATTTATAGATTATATTTATTATTTATTTTTAAAAGTCCTTTTTATGGGACTTTACAAATATTACTTTATTTGATTCTCATAACCCTTCAAGGTAGGTGTTGTTATTCTGCCCATTTTACAGATATTGAGAGTGAGGCAAAGAGAAGTTAAAGAACTTATTTAGGGTCACACAGCTAGTAAGTGTCTGAGTCCAGATTTAAACTGAAGACTTCCTAACTGTCAAGTCAGCTGTTAGCCTAAATCCAGATGAACAAGAGAAATTCACCTTAAATCTCCATCCCTCCAACTCAGGGATCCTGGGAAAGTTTCAGTTCTTCCAGATCACCCTATAGGTTTGTTTATTTCTCCAAATCTTTATTCTCTTACCTGTACCCGACTCTATCAATAAAAGAAACAAAACAAAACTACTTTCCTCTTTAAAAAAAAATGTCTTGGAAGCCTATTGTTCTACTTGCTACCAAAAGTTAATGCTTTTCCCCACTGTGAGAAAGATTTTTACTTCATTCCTCTCCTCCCCCACTGTCTCTCCTGCTTTTTAAAAAAGGAAAGGGGGGGAGGGAAATCTCCACAAAATTTGGATTCTGCCCTTTCTAATTACAAATCACCACCTGTGGTAAAATTATTGAAAAACAGATGAGCTTTTCATTCCAGCAATAGCCTTAGAACAAGCAGCAGTTCCAACTGCCAGTGTGATGTATAGACACCACGGAGGGCAGATGAGGGATTAATTAGGTCTGTCCTTGCACATTGCCAGGGGAGCACTTCTGTAGAGGTGATCGAAAACTAGAAAGAGTGGCATTAGTCTTCATTGTTGGTTAAAGGCAACAAAAACAAAGATGCAATTGAGTTGACAGAGCTCCAAGGTATGTGGCTGAGTCATTTGGAGGTGTCAAAACGATCAAACCATAATTAATTAGCTAAAGTGCTATATTTAATTCCTCAACTTTAATGAAGAATTCTGCAGCCGAGAACAAATAGGAGGCCATCAGTTTCTGAGATGGGAGCTGGGGGCAGCAGGCTAAAGTTTCGCTTGGCTGAAATAATCAACCCCCCTATTCTTAATCTTATTGTCATTTCCCTCGGTTATAGGAAAGGGAGGGGGGGCTGTACTCTGCATTTCTATGAGGGTGGCAATTACAGGCTGCAAGCCCTCATATGGAAATCCACCCTTTCGAGGGCCACCTGACATGTTGTTCTAGAAGGTTATCAAATGGGAACTTTTGGCAAGGGGTCCTTAACCTTAACCTTAACACAGACTCCCGGGGCATCCATGGATAGATTGCAGCGAAGGCATGAACTTGGATGGAGGAAAAATAATACGTCTTTCTTTTTATCAGCCTTTATTTTCCTTTATAATCAACTGTGTTTTATTTTATGTGCCTAAAAACAGCATTCTGATAAGGGGTCCGTAGACTTCACCAGCCCTCCAAAAGAGGGACATAAAAAATATTAAGAGCTCTTGCCTTAGGTTTTCCCTGCAGATGTGGATATAGAGGTGTCCCCAAAGTCTAAGCTTGATAAAGCTTAAAGATGATAAGCTTAAAACTGCCCTAAGACTTTTGGGGACATTCCATAATAGCTAATAGCAATTCCATTTATCTCGGATTTTAGTTCAGATTGCACTGGGATTCCACATGACTCTATAGTTCTACCACAGCCTTCATTACACTCAACAAGGGCAACCTGTGAGTCCCTGCCCAGGGTGAGTCCAGCCAGGGCACTGCCCAGGATGCTTGCCCACCTCCAGCACGATGTCTATGTGGAAGTTAAAATCTTACACGGTGCTTCTTTCTTATATTTTTGGTTATCTTGTATTCTAGCCCACATTATCATCATCTAGTTAGAAGCAGACACAGCAGGAATTGTCTCCAGATAATTCTATTTTCCTAGACTTCCATCGGATAGGTATAATAGCACTTAGGCACTGAAGGGTGCTGATTATGATTTCTCCATTTGCTAATGAGAGTATAAAATGCACCCAGACACAGTCTTATTTAATGGTTTGCCCATGGAGTGTGTATAATCCATTAGAATGTGACTACTGAAATATTACGGAATAGTTTTCTTATGTCTTGGGGTCCTCTAGGTCTAGTGTAATCCCTTTCCTATTGTAGGCATTTACAAAATGCTTATTGATGTGGACCAGATTACAACATGCAATTTTTAAGATCATTAGAATTTATTAATATTCCTTTTAATTACATTGGAAAGACATATAGAATGTGAATGTAGAGCACCAGTCTTGCATCGAGGAAAATCTAGACTCAGATCCTGCATCTGATGCCTAACTGGGCAAGTCATTAAACTTCTCAGCCTTCTAGGCAACTGGGCAAAATTATACAAGTTTCAGAGACAGTACCAGCCTCCATTGCTAGACGGAGTTTCTTTGCTGGGAATTCCTTCTACCATTAAAATTACTGACAGTCCCTATCTCTCTTAATTATATTAAATGACAGAGAGACAGAGACAGAGACAGAGATAGACAGAGAGAAACAGAGTCAGAGACAGAAAGAGATAGAGACAGAGAGATAGAGACAGAGAGATAGGCAGACAGGAGATAGTTCAGACAGTCAGAAAAGTAGACAAGTAAAAACATGCAGGCAGACAGGTAAATAAGCTGACAGAGATGTATGGATGGCCAGATAGCTAAAGATAAATAGATGATGGATAAATAGCATTGATATTTCCTTAGAAATGTTTATTTGTGCATTCTCCCTTACTGCTTAATTCTTCATAACTTCATTTTTTAGAACCACATTATTCTTCTTTCCGTACACAAAAGAGAACTAGAGAAGAAAGAAGGGGAGTGGAATCAGTGCTTAAGACACTGACATATCTATAATTCCATACATCATAAGAACCTTATCTTCTACTCTGGGATAGTCAGAAGATCCTTTACAAACAAGTGCCTGTACCACAAAGTTTATATGAAAGAAGTAGTTCTCAAAAATATTTAGAAATAATATATATTATTTTATATTCTCACACTGGGTATTGTGTAATTAGAATTTTGTACCCCAGGACTCCGTTTCCCAGAATCCTACTTTCATCCTCACGTTAAGTCCTTATATTTTGGAGATAAAGTTTCTGTAACCCTGCCTCTTCTCTCTCTTCTTAAGTGAGTGGGGTGGGGAAAAACTACTCTTTATTAAGGCTTTACTTTTTCTCTACTTCAAGTGATTATGAATGAAATTTATAAAATATAATATTAGGAGTTATTGGATATTAATTTAAATCTCACAGTATATTTTGATAATTCAATTTATGCATGTCATCAGAGTGGGTGCACCCATCATTTTTTAGCATTATGATCTTTACTGATGTCTTCATTGAAAATATACCCAACACTCTCTGGACTGTCCTCTGGTGGCTTCTTTTTGCTTTTTTAAAAAAAGATTTAAATTTTTTAAATTTATTATTTTTTTAATATTTGGAGGCTATTACTACAGCACTCAGGCTTCCTAACTATTATCCTTCACTATCAGTACACATCTAGGCCACCATCTTTTCTAATCAAACATGGCTATGTTGGTATTTACAAATTATTGCAATATTCTCCTAATTAGACTTCCTTCCTTTCTTCCTTCCTTCCTTCCTTCCTTCAATACAACCTTCTTCATATAATTCCAATAATCTTTTAAATCCATAGATCTGTCCTCATTAACTCCATATTCAAACATCTTCTGGAGCACTACTGCATATTCAGTAAAATTCAGACTTCTGTGTCTGAGATTCAAGACTCTCAATAAATAAAGTCAGATCATCTTCCCAGAAGAATTTCTAATCTAATGTGAGGGAAAAGGATTCAAATAGACAAAAAATAAATACAGGCTAATGCTAGCTGTATGTCCTACAGCAAGTCACTCAACAATCTCTTTATATCCCAGGCAGCTCTGAGAATAAATTAAAAAAGAGTTAAAATGAATTCAAATTCAGGAATACATGATTAAGACATTGAATAATGCTTTAATAATGGAAATAGTAGTAGTATTCAGTTAAATAGCTCTCGAATTAGCTACATCTCTGGGTCAAAGGTATGATCATTTTAGCTATGCTTTCATATTTCTTTAAATGGTTTGATCCATTTATAGCATCACCAAGAGTATATTATTAATAAATAAATCTACATGAATTGATAAAGCACCTTCTATGTGTCAGGTATTGTTGAGAGCACAGGTTTCTTCTTTTAGACCCTCTAACACTCTCTTTTGTCACCTTTGCCATCTTAACTCTTACAACTGGTACAATTCAACTGATGCTCTCAGATCATTCTGTACCCTAGTTAGAAAATTGGATAAATACCAAAGAGAATGGTTGTTCTAACTAGAGCTTCAGAGGCCCTGACCAACATATCCTACCCAGCAACAGAAGCCTTTGTTGGGGGAAGGCTATTACTGAAAATGACTGAAATTTCTTTACCAATTCAGAATTGTTTTTTTTTTCAGGGGGCAAATTTCTTATTATTGATTTGGCTCAATCCTTTTTGTAGTCTCTAACAATTTAAAGTTATCTTGAAAGCTGTTTATTCATATCCTTTGATCAATTCCCTATTGGAGAATGGTATTTAATCTTTTTTGTTCATGCCACAACTCAGTATATCTTGCCTATCAGACCTAGGTCAGAGATATGTGATACAAACATTTTCTTCCTAATTGACAATTCTCCTCCTTATATAAGTGGGATTGATTCGGTTCGTGTGACACTTTTAAAAATATTACATAATGGAATTTTTCTATTTTATTCTTTGAAAACTCTTCTATCTCTTATTTGGTTATGAATTTTTCTGCTACAGTTGTCAAAGCTATCTCCTTCCATTTTCCTCAATTGCTTTAAATGATATGATTTTAATATTTAGGTCTTATTACACTTTGAAACTTTCTGTGGCATTTTGTATGAAATACTGCTTAGAAATGTTGCATTCACTCATTCATTCATTTAGACAAAACAATTTTTACTCTTTTTTTCAAGCATTTGTCAAATAGGAATACCTTCTAGAAATACTACATTATTGAGTTTAATCAATATTGAACTATTAAGTGCAATCATTTATGATTTCAGCTTAACTAGTCTGTTATCCTGACGTACTCCTTAAAAAATTAATAACCTGATCCAAGTAGATTCTGTGATTGCTACTTTATAGTGTAGCTTGTTATCTGAAATTGCCTTTTGATTTGTCCTATTTTTCCTTCATTTTTCCATTATGATTATAGAAGTTTGTTCTTTCAAATGAAATTGCTTAATTTTTCGTCTATAAAATAATATAGTAGAAGTTTGACTGGCAAAACACTAATTTGTAAAATAATTACTATGGAATAATTTTTTAAAAAATTAGAAATAGGTCAGTACCACAGTGGATAGAGCACCCAGTCTAGAGTCACCAAGACTCGTCTTCTTGAGTTCAAATTTGGCCTAAGACATTTACTAGCTATGCGACCCTTATCAAGTTCTTTAACCCTGTTGGCTTCAATCTCCTCATCTATAAAATGAGCTGCCAAGAAATCAATATTCAATATTTCTGCCAAGAAAGCCCTAAATAAGGTTATGTAGAGTTGAACATGACTAGAAATGATTGAACCACAATTTCTTTATTATGATGGCACTACCTAATCATGAACAGTCACTATCCCTTCAGTTATCTTCCTTTATTTCTGTACATACAATAATATCTGTTTCAATTTTGTAACTTGTAAATTGAATCTCAGGTTTATATTATATAAATTTATGACATTTATATTGCTAGTATATGCATGTTATACATATACATTCATTTCCATGCATATAAAGATATATACAATATTATCTAGTCATGCCCAGAAATAGGAATATATGTTTATAACACATATATGATCCATATTTAATGCATGTGTATACATATCAAGATTTAAATACATTTCAGATATATGTGTATTTGTATGTGTATGTGTGTAGTATATAACAGGCAGCATTAAGTTATAGATAGAAAATGATTCTAAAAGCTAAGAAAACCTGGTTATTTCATACCATTTACACATACTCATGCTGTGACCCTGGACAAATCATTTAACTTTTCAGTGGTCTAGGCCAGTCTCTAAGATTATAAATTATAGACAAGGGTCAACCTTGAAACAGTAGAGGTAATTCTTAAATGAGGATTGCTTATAACAATGAAATTATGGGTTCATTGCCTATCCCTATGAATCATACATATGGATGTGAAATCAAAATATATCTATAAATAACTTTAAAAGCTTCTTCCATAGAGATGATGGCTACTATCAGTGACTCTTTGGGAGGGAAGGCAAACCTGGGGTTAGAATTTTTAACGTCATTCAAAAATTGTTAAGTGGGTGATAGTAGACGGGGCACCAAAATAAATGACTAAGATTATTTTTTCCCTGAGAAACTGAGTTAATTTTCCACAAAGAAGAATCTGAAAAGGCACTGCTTTAGACAACTGAGTTTAATTCTTCTCTTGGAAAGACTGATTTTGATGAAAATTCTTTAGAGATCTTTGCTACTATCCCAATATCTTTAGTAATATTTCCATAATTTACAAGTCTGTCTTAGTGGTTATGATAAGAGTTAACTCTGCCTGTGATCTTCCTCATAAATGATATATTATAAATATTTATGTATTTATTTCATTTTTTTGGTATTCCCGGTAAATTTATCATTTATATAAAGCCCAATAGATGAGGAAGTTATGCTTCTATGGAAAGATGCATGAAAGCTTAATGGAAAAGAGATTTCTGTAGTTTAACAAAGGGAAGTATGAGCTTAGAACTAATTGTTCAATGCATGAAAATATATTGTAATTTTAGAAACTTATCATGAAAAATAAGAACATATTCTTTGATTGCCTTTGAACCTAGGATGAGAGCATTAATAAGATAATGAGCCAAGTAACAGGTAAAGACAGCTGAAGTATGGTTTGGCTCTTCACTGGTATAAAGTATCATTTAGCCTACATGATCCTCATATGGGTTACTTAAAAAAAGTGTTTGATTTTTAAAAAACTATCCCCTACATATACATATATTTTAAAATATATATATATATATAATTTAATTATATATTTAAATTGATAATTATTAATATTGCTATATTTAAATTATATATTTAAATCAACATATTAAAAGTATAACATTAATATATTTAAATATGTGTATTTATATATCCAAGTACATTTATATGTGTATATATACATATAGAATGTATATGTAAATGTTTACATATACACATCTATACACATACATATAAAATATGCATGGGTGCATATACAAGATGTCCCCAAAGTCTTAATGAACTTTTAAATTTTGAAAGTTTTGATATCTATAATGACTTAAAACTGCCCTGACTTTTAGAATATCAAATATATTTACATATATAATTCATATGTAACATGTACATTTTGGTTTTTCTCTCTGACGATGTATTTTTCTGTGTTTATATCTAGAGAAATATTCAAATATACCCCTACATCTTAGGTTAACATATTTGATTGTCCATTATTAAAAAAACATTCCATTTTCTAGACATACGTATTTTCAATTACTTTAATTTTTTATTATACACTTTTTTACATTGATTGCCCATTAAGTTGAACATTTTAGATATTCCAGCCCACTTCCTATGCCTTTTTCACTTTTAGAGGAGGAAGTGAGGCAAACAAGATCTAGTGCGTTGCCCAGGTCATACAACTACTGTCAGAGGCCAGATTTGAACTCAGGAAGATAAGTCTTTCTGACTCTAATCCTAGAACTCTATTCACTGTGCCACCTAGCTGCCCATGCATGGATGAGGATGCTCATTCTATGAGACTGACACTGCTGCTCTAGAGGACTGATTCTATAGCTATAGAAGAGTCTGCTTTCTAAAGAAAATATAAAAGAGCAATAAAATAAAATTTAAAACTTGCTCGTATTTTTTTGTGGAAAACAACATATGTCAATGGCTAATATGCATAAACACACAGACACACATATATACCTGATAATCCTCTGGGTATCCTGCCAAGACACCTGACTAAGTGAACCAACAACCCAGGGTCTTAGCAAGACATTAATTATATTTATTTATTTACTGTTTCAACTATAGTTCATCACCCCGAAAGTCCTTGGATAGGTCCACAGTGATAGTTGACTTGCTAGACCCAGTTTAACCAGCTTAAAATCCTGCCCAGATGGACTGACTAGTCTGGCTTTCCCAGAGTGGCTGTCATTTATTATTGAGTTATGAGGCTGTTGTGTCATAAATTCCCAAGCATATTTTCAGTATCTTTTTTATTTTTGTTCCTGCTTGACAAATGGTCTCAAGGCAAAGTTGAACTTCCAGGTAGTCTCCTTAGAACGCTGAGTCTTATCATTGTCTTAAATAGAATTCTACAGAGTACAGACAGCTTGTTTCTAAGTCAAACGTATTACTGCTCTGATTTCTACCTTAATTTCCTTTATTCTTTAGCTTTGATGAGCAGGTTTGTGTCTAAAGCATTTGGCATTTTTCTATGTCTAGCCTACTACAATATCTCAAAGTTTATTAGCAACCTTCTGTAACTTTTTCTCTAAACCAGTCAAGAGGAATTATTTTTCTCTTTTCTGTTTGTTTTTTGGGGGTTTTTTGCTCCCATATATTCTCGATCTTTCAGGGCTCTTGATATAAAGCGGGCAAGTTTGAGTCCATCTGGAAGACATTAAAGATCAATAGAAATAGAATCCCTCAAAACTATCAAACGATACAAACCCCAAACCACCAGCTCCTGTTTCCAAATCCCAGGGTGCAGTTCAAACCCAGCAGAGCGTTAGCCTCCATAAGACGAGAAGGGCAATAAACAAGGGGAACATTAAGCAGGGGGCACACTTAATCTATTTTGAAAGCATGGTAGATAGGATGAGTCTATCACTTTCCATCCTAGGAATAGTGCAAAAATTTCCACAAGCGTCTTTTTTTCCCTCTAGATATTTTAAAAGCAAGGCCAGGAACACAAGAGGGATTTGGATGAGAGTTATTTTTTTTTAAGCAAGTAAAAGCTTCATTCATTTTTCAAAAGATTTTGTCTCTAATAATGAAATGGCAATTGATGATTCATTTCAGTCAGCAATCTGAGTTTACATACTGGAGGGAAATATGAGAAGGGGCCCGGGCAGTCAGACAATCAGTCTGCTTGGGAATAAATATAGTATTTCCAGGACTACTGCCAGTGGCTGCATCCATGGAGGCACAGAATAATGATTCTGAAGCCAGCCAATCATACAGAATAAGTTGGTTTTGACTGTTGTTCTCCTACTACTTAATAGCAAAATAAACCAACAAATACATATCATTTGGAAATACCTGCAGCTTATTCCTATGCCTAACGTACCAGAAGTTTGATGATGCATACATCTGTGTTTATGTGCCATGAACGTTCTATCTGTGGGGTGCTTTGGATATTGTAGGCACTTAATAAACATTTTAAAATCCAACTTGGTGAAGGCCATCAAAATACTTGGCATTACCTCATCATTTCTTATACTTCATGGGAGCATAGATCAAGGGCTAACAGGCCCTCATAGACTATATCAAGTCCAACTTTTTCATTTTTAAATGAGGAAATTGAGTCCCAAGGAGGTTGTGTCTTGCCTAAGGTTTAAAGTTAGTAAAGGTAAGAGTGGGGTTTGGACCTATGTCCCAAACTTCCAAAGTCTCTGCTTTTCCCACCCTACGACGTTCTATGAAATTTAATAATGTGCAGTCATTTCAGTCATGTCCAACTCTTTAGGATTTCATTTGAGATTTTCTTGGCAAAGATACTGAAGTAGTTTTCCATTTCCTTTTCTAGCTCTTTTACAGATGAGAAAATAAGGCAAGCAATGTTAAGTGACTTGCCTAGGGTCACACAACTGGTAAGTGTCTGAGGCCAGATTTGAACTCAGGAAGTCTGACTTCAGGCTGGGCATACTATCTGCTTCACTTCCTAACTGGCCTCATTCTGTAAAATGGAAGGAGTTAACTTGCTTTACTTTACAAAAAGAGCAACTGAGATTGTGAGAACATAAACTTTTAAAAAATCATTCAACTAATTAATTTTCATTTTATTTTTAAATTTTTCCATGGTTACATGATTCTTGTTGTCTCCCTCCCCTCCTCTCTTCCCCACTTGTAGACCTGACAAGCAATTTCACTGGGTTATACATATATTATCACTCAAATCTTATTTCCATATTGTTAATTTTTATAACAAAGTGATCTTTTAAAACCAAAACCCCAAATAATATACCCATATAAATGAAGTGATAAATCATATATTTTCTTCTAAATTTCTACTCCCACAGTTCTTTCCCTAGATGTGGATAGCATTCTTTGAGAATATAAATTTCAAGAATTTTAGAGTTGAAAGGGGCCTCTGAAATCAATTAGCCCATTCCATAATGAATAACAAAAGATTCCCTCTACAAAATGCCTGATAAATGGTCATCTTGCTTCTCTGGAAAGACCTGAAGTGAGAAGGAATCTGTTATCCCCTAGGGAAGTCCAGAGCACTTTATGACAACTCTAATGAATAGGAAATGCTTCCTTGCAAAAGCCCAAATATTCCTCTGGCAACTAACTCCTACCTATTTCTTTTCTTCTAGTTACCATAAAGTGATTCAATTTTCCTGATTTAAAGGACCAAATTCTTACTTTCCCTTTCTAGGTTTCTGTTTCTTCATTTATAAAATTAAAAGTTTAAACTGGATGTTGTCTAAAGCCTCTTCCAATCCTAACCTTCAAGTCTATAAGCAGAGAGGAGATCAAAGAGCAGGAAATCTTGCCTAAGCCAATAGGCAATGACCAAAAATACCAAATATTCTTTTATATTTCCTTAGTGGTAGTGATGTGAGATAGGATAGCAAGAACTGCAAAGCCTCAAGATGTGAATCTCTGAAGTATGCTAAATGTGGCCTACAATGAGCCATGATTTGATTGTCTCTAGACCCAAAAGAAACCTTCAAACTCATTTAGTTGAGCACCAGTTATTTTACAGATGAAGAAACCGAGGTTCAATGAAGTGACAAGAATGACTCAAGTTCACACAGGTCCCGAGTAGCATTATCAGGATCTGAAACCAGGTCCTCTGATTCTGAAGCCAATGCTTTCCCCACCAACCCTACATTGTCTCTTTTGCCAACCAGTTGGCAAAATCAGACATCTGTTGTTTGCTCGGAACTCTTAAATCACTCAGAAGGATTTAGATCATATCCAGAGCTAAAAGTTTATTAAATTATAAAACTGGGAAGGCCTTTAGAGGTCATCAAGCCCTAAACTCCTTCATATTATAGACAAGAAAACTGAGGCCCAGAGAGGACTTTTTTTTGCCCATTTATGCCCTTATTGTTTCTTTCTGAGATGTGGTATTAATGGAGTAGCTAGTATGCAATAACAAGTTCTGGCTTCCTATGTTCTATTGATATAATGGTTTGTTTTTGTTGATGGCCCCAGATTTGAATTTCTGGGGAATGAATAGCAAAACTTTCTCTCTAGAATTCCCTTTAGCTTCTATTTAGACAAAGCCTATGTTTGTTTATCATTAGATGATAGTATGAAATTCATACAATTTAGCATTGGAGAATATACTTGCAATCTCTGTCTCTGTCTGTCTGTCTGTCTTTCTTTTCTCTACTTGCCTTGCTGAAACCACTAAACGCTAACTCACAAAACCTGTGGAATTAGATTAATTGTGGTGTTTATTTTGATATACAGGCCCCAGGAGCCAATGTATGTGTTATCACAAACCTAAGGAATAATTTCACCTAGCATGCCAGACACCACACTCAGCTCCCATTAGCCATGGTTGGATTTGAACCAGTGACCTCGAGGTGAGAGGCTCCTGCATCCCATTACCAGCGCCCCAAGCCACGGAGTTCCCTGGCTGACTGCTTCTTTAATGTAATTGCCAACAGCAAGATCAGCTGTGGGAATTCTTCCTAGTCTATGGATCCTAAGGTCTTAGAAATGCAGCATTTGACTCCTCTTCTCGTTGCCGTAGAGTTTGGACCTATTAACCAGCCACATTGCTAGAGAAACTGCTGAGGGATAAAGGATGGAGTATATTCAGCACTGTTCTCCTGGAGAAAAAGTGAGGGTATCAGGTAATAACCATCTGATTTCCTGTCAGGCTGGTTGATAGCTCGAGTCACCACTGCCCGTGTTAAAGGAAATATTTGAGAGCATTAATGATTTGCCAGTACCAAGAGACGCGATGCACAGTTTAAAAATACTGCCCCTCAATGGGAGAAAATGTATTTCTATTAAGGGACTAGAATTGTGCTACGCTTGTTGGAATTTTTGCTTGTGCACAGGAATTTAGCTCCAGGTCTATGTCTGTCACTAAAATTGACAACTGCCTATGGCTCTGTACAATTGAAACGTAGATCTTAAATTTCACATCATTATCCAAATAAAATATATCTGCCAAGGGGGACTGGTATTACACAGTTAGAGAACTGTGATACCGGTTGTCTGATTAACATATTGAGAGGAATATAAGAATTTCTCACCTATTTTCCAGAGGGAGGCTAACTGGGGAGCTCATGCTAAATGGACTAATTGAACAGACTCCCTTGGCTAAGGACGGGGCTGCCCTGAAACGCCTGTTCCTTTCAGGAAGGGTTTTCCCCATACATACAGGATTAGCCATAGACTTTGTAGGAGAACCAGAAGAAAAGAAGAAACTAAGCCAGACGTTGTCACTGGGGTGGCCTCTTCCAAAGAGGAGAACAAGGAAACCCGTCAACTGGGGTTTCCAAGTTCTGACAGGAAACATTTGGCTCTTTGACTCAGAAGTTGGAAGGAAATTACATTCTCTACAAAGTCTTTTTCTGTCATCTTTTTTAATGGGTCCAATGGGAAAAGATCATGGGATCAAAGGTGTACAAGCTAGATTTATAAGACATCTAGTCCAACTTTCTTATTTTTCAGTTGAAGAAATTGAGGTCCAAGTGATCATGATACTTGTCCAGTGTTACACTGGTAGTAAGTAGCAGAGAAGAGATTCAAACAAGTCTAATCATTCTGAATCCAATGTTCTTTCCACTAGAACATGGGGTCCCTGAATAGAATATATTTACATAAATACTATATATACCCTTATTATATATGTGTATATTTTCTTTGCGATTCTAAGCATTTTGTTTTCTCTGCATTTTTTTGAGAAGAGATTCATTAGAACGCCAAAGCAATGTAAAACACAAAAAGGTTAAGAACTCCTGCACTAAACCATACTGCCTCCCCCCCAAATATTTCATTAGTACAGCTATGATAAATACAGGACTGATGTATCAAGGGTTGCAAAAGCATTCATATGTTAATTATACCTTGATGAGATTGTTTCTTTGGGACTCAGCTGGGAAGGCAAATAAGCACTCGTTGGAACCCATTTTGTTCTCTGTTGATCTACAAGAGTTGCTTATTAATCTGAGGAAGGCTCAGTTCCCTTCTGCAAAATGGGAATGGAAATATTTCTTTCCTTTGTCTAGCTTAGAAGGGTTTAAACTTTTTGCCTCAGAACCCCTTGACACTCTTAAAAATTACTGAGGATCTCAAGGTGCTTTTGTTTATGTGAGCTCTATCCAGAGGTATTCTAGAAAGCCAGATCAAATTGGCTTTTGCAAATCAATTTTTAAATTTTCAGTGTGAGCATTTAAATCTCTGAATTACTGAAATGATACAAATGAGGGCTTGATTTATTGTTTTTTCTACAATCAAGAAAGAGTGATGAAGGAAATGTTAATACAGATTAAACTTAAAAGTATGTCATTTAGGGGGCAGCTGAGTAGCTCAGGGGTTTGAGAGCCAGGCCTAGAGATGGGAGGTCCTAGGTTCAAATCTGGTCTCAGACCCTTCTCAGCTGTGTGACCCTGGGCAAGTCACTTGACCCCCATTGCCTACCCTTACCACTCTTCTGCCTTGGAGCCAATACACAGTATTGACTCCAAGACGGAAGGTAAGGGTTTAAAAAAAAAAAAAAAAAGTATGTCATTTGTTCACTCTTCCCCCTCTCTTATTTTAAACCCTTACCTTCATCTCAGAATCAATACTATGCACTGGTTCTAATGCAGAAAATTGGTGTTAGGTAATAAGAGTTAAGTGACTTGCTCAGGGTCACACAGCCAGGAAGTGTCTGAGGCCAGATTTGAATGTCTCTAAGCCTGACTTTAAATCCACTGAGCCACCTAGCTGCCCCCTCTTTTTTCTGCCCAGAGAACTGATAGTTAACCAGGACACCACTGGTTACATTTATTGATATTAACTAATAAAAATTTAAAATATCTATTAGTTTATTTTGAAATGATAATCATAAATCTATAAATACATTTTACAAAATAATAAAATATGAGAAGAGTGGCATTGTTTTACCTATTTTTTCAAGTCTCTTTCTTTCAATTTAATACTATGTCCAAGCACTTAGTATAATGCCTGGTACATAGTAGGTGCTTAGTAAATGTTTATTGAATGATTGATGAGTGGCTTAATTGAAGACCACTTAATTCTCATATCTGTTTTTGCTATAAGTTGTTTTGGTTGAAGAATATAATGAAAATCTGGCTTCACACAAATATGTAGCTAGAAAAGGGAAGAGTACTTTAATAGGCAAATAGCATCTTAATGTTTATTATAAAAATAGTTTTTATCTTGAGGTCCCTGTGAGAGTCTTGGGGTCTCCTCGAGGGACCACACTTTGAGAATCACTATGTAGCATAGGGGATATAATACTGGAAAGGGAGTGATAAAGATCTGAGTTTAAAGCATATGATCCTGGGTAAGTCACTCAACCTCTGTCTCTCTCAGTTTCCTCATCTATAAATGGAGATAATAGCACATTTCTCTCAAAGTACTATGAGGACAAATAAGATAATATCTATATAATTCCTGATCATTATTATTATTGTTAATTATAGAATCCTACAGTTCTAGCCTTAGAAGAGACCTTAGAGATCATGTAGTTGAAGCTGCTCATTTTACAGATGATGAGAGGCCCAGAGATAGTAAATGACTCCTTACTAAAGTCTATATACATAGGCATACAAAAGAAAAAAGCAAACCTAGGATAATTACTCATCTAAGCCTGAAATGCACTACTGAATGCTTTAACTTTCTAGAAAATTAAGTACAAAATAAACCCATTCAAATCATCAGTATTTCTATACATTTCCAACAAAATTCAGCAGCAGGAGTTAGAAAGAGAATCTATCTGCCAAGACAAACACAGAAATTACATGAGTACAACTACAAAACACTTTATATACAATTAAAACTGGATCTAAATAATTGGAAAAACATTAATTGCTCATGGGTAGGACAAGCTAATATAATAAACATGACAATCCTACCTGAATTAATCTACTTATTCAGTGCCATATCTATCAAACTACCAAATAACTTTTTTTATAGAATTAGAAAAAACTATAACAAAGTTCATCTGGAAAAACAAGAAATCAAGAATATTAAGGGAAATAATGGGAAAAAATGTGAAGGATGGGGGCTTAGCACTACCAGATCTTAAACTGTACTATAAAGCAGTGGTCATCAAAATAATATGAAAATTATTTTCTGCAAAATTATCAATATATTTCCATTTTCCCTGCTCTGCTCTATTTCCCTCAGCCCTTCCTATATTTTACTGTGCCCTAAATGGTGTGATTTCTACAAGACATGGCTCTCTTTAAAGAGATAGCAAAGATTCATTGATTTGCCTGTTACCCAATTCCTCGGACATTTGGCTTGGTGTCCTTCAGGCCCAGTGCCTATGTGTCTGTGTTCATTTGCCAGGCTGGGTTCAGCCAAAGATGAGAAACCCAAGGCTACAAAGACCAGCTTTGCTCTTCAATTAACTGATTGTGTGACCTGAGGTGAGGCAACTTTTTCCAGAGCCCTACCTTTTTGATATTTGAAGGAGTTCTCGCTCTTTCCCCTCTTAGGCTTGCTTTGGGACAAGACCTATAAAACATTCCCTGCATATTAGTTAGAATATGGATTTTACAAATACAAAGGGAGAGGGCATTGAGAGGGTTACTTCTCATCTTTGCTCAGCCTGATGACTTTTGCTGGGTTAGAGCTAGATAGCAGTGGCTGTCCCTGGGGCTTTTCTCAGAACTTGGAATAGAAGATGGTAGTGGGGATTCTGCCATCCTCATAGATATGTTCAAATGTAAAATTATATGCAAGGATGTCAAAATGTCCCAACAGTGTTGGCTCCCAGAAAATAATACTTCTCGCACCATAAAGCCACTTAAAAGGTTTACAGACAATTTAAAAAAAAATCAGAAACAGAACATGACACAGTGGGTAATACACAATTTATTATCCTCATTTTCTAGAAGACAGAAGGGAAGAGAAGGGAAAGGAAAGCAAATTGGGATGTGAGTGAAGTGAGAGGAGGGAAGGGGAGGGGAATAAGCATTTGTATAGTCTCCACTTTGTGCCAGACACTATGCCAATTTTTTTTTACAAATATTATTTTATTCAATTCTTACAAAAACCTTTTGAGGTAGGTAGGTAAAATGAGTCATTCTTATTTTATAGTTGAGGAAACTAAGGCAAACAGAAGTTAAGTGTTTAAGGCAGGATTGCAAAAGTTAAATGACTTGGCAAAAGACTATTATTATTAGCTAGTAATAATAACAACAATACTGTGCTATTTACTACTTAAGATATTTACTATATAACAGGCACTATCCTAAGCACTTTATAATCTTTATCTCATTGATCCTCACAACAAAGGAAGGTAGGTGCTATTACTATCCTTATTTTACGGAATAAAGAAACTGAGGTAAACAAGATTAAGTGACAAAGGTAACATAGAAATTAAGTTTCAGAGCCAGAACTCTCAAACCCACTTCTTCTAGTTCCCTGGACAGTAAACTTTCTATTATACTACACTGTTCTCAAAACAAGCATTTCACATTTCAACTTCGTGCTTTTCCCCCCCTTAAATTGACCCTGTTGTCATAGTACCCTTCTATGGAAGTACTCAGGTAATCAAGTAAAGTGGAATGATCTCAACTTTACAGACTGTCACTGTTACTTTAAAGACTTAGTTTTAACTCCGTTTTGATTGATTATTTATATGGCCATAGATTACAAGGATTTTTATGTAGCAAATCACCCTTCAAAGGGCCTTGATGATGAGTTAAAGGGCAAATAGGTCCAAGTAAATCACTTCTCCCTTTATGTAGATACAACTTTAGTCCTTCTCTTTATTTTGAAGACTCAGTGTCATAACTTTTGTTCTGAACTTGAGGAATTCATATTTCTCTGGAGGAATACTGAAAGTTTGGGGTTGAACAGTTAAGAGGAAACAAAGAAAGAGAAAAAAAAATGAAAGAGGATGCCAATTCCCTGAGCTCTCTGTTGACTTTGCCTGTTTCTCTCCTTACCCCTCCCTTTCTGGCCTTTACTTAAGCTCATCAGTATTTTTTTTTTAAATCAAAAAGGGTGTCAACCTGTTCAGGACCCAAAGAGTTTATACTCCATATAACTTCCCTGTGGGTCTTAAATTCAGTCTGATCAGTATTCATCATTCCTCTGAAGAGCAAACACAAACACAGTCCCACTGGGAGGACACGGGACTCAAGCATGAATTGGACTCTTTTTGTTCTTTCTCCCTTTCTTTCTTTCCCTTGAATCCACAACTGGCAAGCAGCATATACTATTAATGTATTAGTCCTTCCAAGCTTCTTTACTAAATATATTTGTGTTTCCTAGTGGGGGATGGCTGAGGTAATAGGAATTTTCTCATTTGCCAGAGTACTTGGGAGAAAAAAGATTTTTGAAAAGAATAACTCTCCTGGTGGAAGAAAGGACAGAGAGGCAGAAATAGAGACATGCAGACAGAGATAGAGACAGAAACAGAGACAGAGACAGAGACACAGTAGGCAGAGAGTGACATGGAAAGAAAGAGTATGACAGGCAGATTGAGAGGCAGATACAGAGAGAGGGAACCGAAAGAAATAGAGACAAAGACTGGGGAAGTAAGATAGAAACAAATAGAAATGCAGAAAGATGGAGACAGAGAGACAGAGAAAGATAGACGGAGACAGGAACAGAGACAGAAAAAGTGCAAGCTAGGAGCCATGGATATATGCATGGATTTTTAAATTTTGGCAATACTCCCCCTGCTGTCACATGCATACCTCTGAAAGTTAGTTAAAAAAAAAAAAGAAAGAAAGAAACCCAAATAAGAGAGATACTTGATTAACTATGACCACACACTGAAAAATGAATACTCTTTGCCATGACAATAAACTAATTGAGATATGGAAGAAAGAAGAGCCCACACAAACTCTCTTATTCTCTGTATTTTGAGTCATTTCTCTGAAATATAGAAGAAAGAGAAGCCTACAAAAAACTCTCTCTCTTCTGTTATTGCACATCATTTCCTTTTACATATATATCTGAGGCAGAGGCAGCTTGTATGACTGTGTGTTTTACCCCGAGTCAGGTAATGAATAGTTGAATTGGGTTAGTGTGCATAGATTCCAAAAGCTCACAGGATCCTCTGGCTGCAAGTGACTTTTTGGTATCAATCCATAGTCAGCCTTTAGGAAGTATTGGAATGAATCAAATGGAATATGTGTCTATTCCATTTTAAATGTCCTTCTGGGTGAGGTGGCTCATCCCTAGTGACCTTCACAACACATTTATGTCTTAATAGACTCAGGCTTTTTTCTAGGATGTTTTTCCTCTTCAGCAATTTTTTCATCTTCATAATTAATCTTTATTACAGATGGTAAACTTTGCCACCTTCTATGATTGACATCAAACTGAAAAGTCTTAAAGCAAATGCACTCTACAATTAAGGTTGGAATAAGGATATCTATCTGGGATCCCTGAACTCCCCATTAAAGTATACTCCAATCACAAGTGACAGGAAACAAAGAATAACAGAATCTTAAAGTTCTGAGAGATGATTGTTAGCACCATCATAAACAAATATTTGCTAAATGTCTATGCACAGAATGCCTTGCTAGGTATTAGAGAGATATGACAGCAGTAGATGATGACTTGGAGTAAGGAAGACTTGAAATAAAATGTTATCTCAGACACTTAATAGCTCTTTGTTCATAGTCAAGACCCTTGACCTCTCTTGGACTTACTTTTCTCAACTGTAACATCGAGATAATACCTGCCTCGGAGATAATACATGCCTAGTGATTAGAATATCACTTGGGCCTAAGAGGATGGGATTCTGTATATTTTCCTCCTCCACTAAGAGGTCCCATATCTTTGGACTATTCATGTAATAATCAGATTCAAATCAAAAGTCTGGTCACTAATGAGAACTTAGGAACATTTTCTTACTTTTTCTTTTTATTGCTCTTTGAAATCTCAATCCAAGGTGAAAGCTTAAGTGAAAATTATATAAAGTTTTGGTTTCACTTATGTCTGAAATCTTCCTACCTAAAGAGTGGAAAGATTGTGAATAGTGCAAATCAGACAGTAGGCAGCTATTTATGTCTTTCAGACAAAAGAAAAACTTAACACAAAAGGCTCTCATGAGTGCATATTAACAAAGACTTGAGGTAGGATACAGTAAAATAACTACTTGTAATCTTTTGGGAAGTTATCTTAAAAACATCAAAACAGACTTTCATGCTAAGATATTGCTAAACTGGCATTTCACATTTTACCTCCATTTTGCACTGTCCAAACAATTCCCAACAGATCTACATATTTTGGAAAGCCAGGACACTAGTTCATTTCCTCCCTTCTCAGTGGTACCTTCACCATTCTAGGAATCCCTTTTGATTCTGGACATCTCTGACTAAGAGGATCCCATTATCTAGACCTCTCATTTGCAAGGTTGTTTCCAAGGCTAAATATGTTTATCTTGAGATTGCTCTTGAGTTACCTATAATCAAATTAAGAAAATGAGGCAGAAGAGACATCAAAAGACCCAGGCATGGTGCCAGTGTGGAGATTAGCTACCCACCCTATCCCTCAAGGGAAATTCTGGACTTATATTAGGCCACCTGTAAAGAAAAAAAAGGGCAGGTAGATGGCACAGTGGATAGAATGCTAGACTTATAGTCAGGAAGACCAAAGTTCAAATCTGGCCTCAGACACCAGCTATGTGATCCTGTGCAAGTCGCTTAACCCTGTTTGCCTCAGTTTCCTCATCAGTAAAATAAGGTGGAGAAGGAAATGGCAAACTATGCCAATATCTTTACCAAGAAAGCCCCAAATGGAGTCATGAAGAGTTGTTCATGACTAAAACAACAAAAAAGAAAAAGGAGGAGAGCAAACTGAAAGTTCTATTTCCCTTGTATACTGATGCAGTCTCTCACCTGCCACTATCACAGAGCTAAGGGATCAATAGGAGATTCCCTTAATCAATCCACAGGGTATGAATTCTTCACAACTGAGTCAGCAAATGAGGTCAGTCAAAAGCCGGCAGGCCAGGCACATACTGCTTAGTAAATGTTCATTCCACTACAGTACACTACCTCACTTAGGTTAAAGCAACTTTATGTTTTGGTCAATCATAGAGAAGGGTGTTTGAGGTATCTGAGGGCTTGTCATTTGGTGAATGGATTAGAGTTATTCTGTTTGGCCCCAAATGTACATAATGGTTAGAAACTGAAAAAAAAGGCATATCTAGGCTTGTTATTGGAAAAAAACAAAATTAAATGCAGCTTCCTAACAATTAAAGCTGTCCAAAACTCCTTTGGCTGCCTCATAGAGAAATGGCTTTCCTCTCTAGAGATGTCTTCAAGAAGAAGTTGATTGGTCACTTGTAGAATATGTTATGATGGGGATGTCTTTGTTTTATGGGATAGATTAGATCATCACTGAAAATCCTTCAAACCCATAAATACTATGATTCTATGAAGGATAGGTACTAGATTTTTCAGCTGCTTTTGTGGCAAGAGTTTCTCAACCAATATAATACCTAGAAAGAACATATAATAATACTCAGGCTGATTCTCTATGGCAGCACAATAAGTCACTAACTCTTGCTGGGCAGAACTGGAACTTTTGCAGATAGAGGTAGATTGCCTTCCAATCCTACAGAGAAGTAATCAAATTTTATCGTGCAGGCCCTTTTCTCCAGAACTACATCATAAAGGCAAGCAATTCTATACACTGATGCTCATAGTCAAAGGATATAATGTTCAGAGGAAGAAATCAAAATTATCTCCAAGTCATATAAAAATGTCCTAACATATTATTGACCAGTGAAATGCAAATTAGAACATCTCTGAGGCAATATCTGATATCTATGAGACTGGATAATATGACAAAAAATGAAAATGGCAAATATTGGAGGGTTTATGGGAAAATTGGGGCACTAATGCATTGTTGGTAGAGTTGTAAACTGATCCAATTATTCTGGAGAACAATTTTGAACTACGTTCAAAGGGCTCTAAAACTATGCATACCTTTTGACCCAGCAATACTATTACTAGATCTGTAACCCAAAATGATCGATGGAAAAGGACCTATATACTTAAAGTGCAAAAATATTTATAGTAGTTTGGTTTTTTTGTGGTGGCAAAGAATTAGAAATTGAGGGGATACCCATCAGTGATGGAACAGATGAGCAAATTGTGGTATATATTTCTGATGGAAAACTATTATGCTATAAGAAATGATGAGCAGTGAGAAAACTAATCTATTGCTCTTTGCAGATGATATGATAATATACTTAGATTCCAAGAGAATCAACTAAAAATCTAGTTTGGCAAAGTTGAATGGTACAAAATAAACTCACATAAACCAATAACATTTCTATGTATTAACAACAAAGACCAGCAGCAAGAAATAGAGCAATTCTATTTAACATACTATTTAAAATACTTGGAAATCTGCTTACCAAGACAAACCCAGGAATTACATGAACATAATTACAAAACATTTGACACAAATAAAATCAGATCTAAACAATTCAAAAAACATTAATTGCTCATATAACAAAAATGACAATTTTACTAAATTTACTTATTCAGTGCAATACCAATTTACTTATTCAGTGCAATACCAATATACTTATAGAACTAGAAAATATAATAAAATTAATCTAGAAGAATAAGAGATCAAGAATATCAAGAGAATTAATCTTTAAAATGTAAAGAAAAGGGGGCATCTGGGTAGCTCAGTGGAGTGAGAGTCAGGCCTAGAGACAGGAGGTCCTAGGTTCAAACCCGGCCTCAGCCACTTCCCAGCTGTGTGACCCTGGGCAAGTCACTTGACCCCCATTGCCCACCCTTACCAATCTTCCACCTATGAGACAATACACCAAGTACAAGGGTTTAAAAAAAAAAAACCTAAAAAAAAAATGTAAAGATAAGTAGCCTAGCAGTACCAGACCTCAAATTGTACTATAGAACAGTAATCATCAAAACAATCTGGTACTGGCCAAGAAATAGAATGGTGGATCAATGGAATAAAATAGGGATAAATGACCTCAGCAATTTGTGTTTGATAAAACTAAAGATCTCAGCTTTGGATATAAGAACTCACTATTTGACAAAAACTGCTAGGAAAATAAAAAAATAGTAAGGCAGAAACTAGGTATAGACCAATATCTCACATCCTATACCAAGATATGGTCAAGATGGCTTATAACTTCAGAATATCTACGCAGATTGTTATTGTGTATAATTGGGAAAATAAAATACATATGTATATATTAAATTTTTTTAAAAGAAATGAAGAGCAAGATGGTTTTAGCAAAAACCTGGAAGGATTTATGAAACTGATACAGTGAAGTGAGAAGAACATGGAGAAGACTGTACACAGTAACAGCAATGACCAACTGTGGACAACTTTGCTCTTTTGATTAATACAATGGTGATCCAAGACACCTCAAGAACTTATGATGAAAAATGCTATTCCTCTACAGAGAAGGAATGGATTGAGTCCAAATGCTTATCTAAGACAGGTTTTTTTTTCCATTTCTTTTATTTTGCCTGCTTTTTTTTGACAATATGGGCAATATAGAAATGTTTTGTGTGATTTCACATTTGCATAATTGATATTACATTTCTTGTTTTCTAAATGGGTGGAGGAAAGGTGGTGGAGAGGAAGAGAATTTGGAAACTTCATTAAAAAACAACAATAAAAATAAATTAACAATTATAATAACAACTGAATATAGGATTACAGAATCATAAATTTAGAATTTAAAGAGACCTTAGAAGCTATCAAGTCCAATCTTCTCACTTTACAGATTAGAAAACAGAGGCACAAAGAGATTAAATGACTTGCCCAAAGGCACCCAGTTATGGTGTGGTTGAGGCAGAATTTGAACTCTGTTCTTTCAGGCTCCAATTTGAGCACTCTATTCTCTAGATCATTTAGGTATCAAAATAATTCTTAAAATGTCCTATAACCATGGCAGGGCACACAGGAATTCCAACCTTCCTTGTTATAATTTGATCAAAGGTCCAATCTCATTATATTCTGCAAAGTATATAATAATTGAGAACTGAAATTGAAAAGAGGAATTGTTGATTTAAAAAAATGAATCCATAGAATGTGACTTTTAAAGAATTTCATGAATCTCATACAGAATTCTGTTTGTATTCGCCAAATACTCCAGCATTTCCAGTTTGATTTTTTAAAGGCTCTTTTTCAGAACCCATTTACATCACAATATATTTAGCAATTAAATAGTGTATAGTTAAAGGACAGAGTCAAAATGGTAGAAGTTTTTTTTTCTTTTTTTTTTTACGCTGTGATGATCACTTCTCTGCAAATTCCTTCAAATAGAAAATATATCAGACTGATCCTGATAGGGAAATCCAGAAAAAGTTACAGCGAGTCATTTGTCCAGGTAGTTCAGCAAAGAGAGACAGCCAAGGACATCTGGGGATATGGAGGATAGGGTCAGCCAGAAGCAAGCAGCCCACACTACTCCAGCACCCAGGCTGAAGATGTGTACCAGGTCAAGAGGATATCCCAGACCCATACCAGGCACCCTTATACCCATGGCAGGGCCCTGAGACAGGGGCATATGCAGATCAGCAAACTTTGTAGCCTACACCCCAATTCTGTATCATACATTCGGGGGAACTAAGGAGGAAACTCCTCAGTATAGGGAGGTCCTGAGTGGTGAAAGAAGTAAGGAAGAAAGTTGAAAAGCCATTTACAACAGTAGCAGCAGTACTGTGGCTCAGACATCAGAAAGAGAGCAAGTCCTAATTCATAGCATCTGGTTCAGCCTTCAGAGAAATAATGAAAGCAAGGATTCCAGATCAAAAGGCACCCTCTACTTCTGTCATTCTGGAACAACAGAGCTTTCCCATTGGTTCATAGAAGCTGGCTAGCAATATTCTACTGTTGCTCTGACAGAAACCTAGGAACTTGAATAACTCAGACCAGGATGGGCAACAATTACACTTTGACCTGGATAAGACCACTTATCCAAGCCCTCAGTCTGCCTCTAAAATCCTAGAATAACACAACACTCAATCTACCAAGAAAGCAGTTAACAGGACTAGTTTAAGCTTTCCACCCCCAGAAGTGTGGCAGAGTCCAGCCCTAGCACATAGTTTGAAATCAAGAAGTATGCTGAAAGAATGGTCAAACAAAAAAAGAATTCTGTGATATTGTGGTGGCAGGGTTCCTCAAGACACAAACATTAAAAAAAAAAAAAGAGGATGACTCCAAAACATCTATACACAGTTCATCAGAGTAAAACACAACTTGGACATAAACTCAGCTGGAATATCTGGAAGAGACAGAGCAAGCAGTTTTTTAAGAGTTAAATATTTGTATACATAAAATAAGAGCACTTGAGTAAAAAAAAAATGGAAAAGAAATGAGAGCTATGGAAGAAAGAATTAGAAATGGAATTAACAGCTGGACACAAGAGGTACAAAACCTTATCCAAGCAATAAACTCACTAAAAATGAAAATGGACCAAATAGAAGCCGTTCATTTCATGAGGCAAAAATAAAGTCAAAAAGCTGAAAAAAAAATAGAAGAAAATGTAAGGTATCTCTTAACAAAAACAACTGACTTAGAAAACAGACTGAGAAGAACTAATTTAAGAATCACTGGACTATATATGAAACCCAGGACTAAAAAAAATAGCCTAGACATTCTATTGCAAGAAATCTTAAAAGAAAATTGCCCAGATATCTTAGAACCAGAGGGCAAAGTGGAAACAGAAAAAATCCACCAGTTACCTCCAGATAGAAAACCCCAAGTGAAAACTCTCAGGAATATCCTAGCCAAAGACCAAAGTTTCTACGTCAAAGAAAAATGCTGTAGGCAGCCATAAAGAAAGAATTCAAGTACCAAGGAGCCATAATCAGGATCATATATGATTTAGCAGCCCCTGTTCTAAAATAATGAAGAACTCTTATGTGATATTCCATAAGGCAAAGTGTGTAGGCTTACAGCCAAGAATAATTTACCCAGAAAAACTGAGTATAATGCTATAGGGGAAAATGGATCTTTAATGAAATAAAGAACTTCCAAGCATTCCTGATGAAAAGACCAGAACTGTGAAGAAACTTTAAAGTTCAAACACAGGAATGAAGAGAAATACAAAAAGGTAAAACCTGAATGAACAATGATAAAGGACTAAACAAGAATATATTGCTTACATTCTAATATAGAGATATAACACATGTCTCCTTCAAACCTTGTCATCACCAGAGGTCATAGAGGGAGTGGGCAAGGCTTGGACATGGTTTTGCTATGTTTTTTTTTTAAACCCTTACCTTCCAGCTTGGAGTCAATACTGTGTATTGGCTCCAAAGCAGAAGAGTGGTAAGGGTAGGCAATGGGGGTCAAGTGACTTGCCCAGGGTCACACAGCTAGGAAGTGGCTGAGGCCAGATTTGAACCTAGAATCTCCCGTCTCTAGGCCTGAATCTCAATCCACTGAGCTACCCAGCTGAACCGGTTTTGCTATATTTTAATGAGTTTGAGAAAAGAATGGAAATACAGCAGAAAAGGAATACCAGTAAAGTAATAGGAAGAAAAAGAAAAGTTAGGGGAAACAACTTCACATAAAGAAATCTCACAAACCAGACCACTTAAACAAGTAGACCTCTATACAAACAAGGAAGAAGTAGACGGGAGCATCTGACATTTTTATCTCATTTTCATCCCAAATATTCAAGGAAGAGAAAAATGAAAATACATAGAGTTGGGTTTAGATATACAGTTCATTCAACAAGAAATCAGAAGGAAAACAGGAGAGAGGTGCAGTTAGAAGAATAAATTAAGGAAGGAATGGTCCTAAGCAAAACAAACCCTAAGGATGTATAAAAATATTTGTAGCTTTCCTGAGGTGACAAAGAATGGGGAAATCTTACATTCCTACATATTGAGGAATGAATGAACATGTTATGATATATAAATATGATGGAATACTATGGTGCTGTACTCTTTTATTAGCATATGACCAACCAGTCAAGATTCCAGGGTACATATTAATGATGAAATATTTCCCACCTCCTGATAGAGAGATGAAAGGCTCTGAATGCAGAATAAAACAGAAAATGCATTTTGACATGGCCAGGGTAGAAATGTTTTAATTGACTGTAGATGTTTATAATGTGTTTTGTTTTTCTTGTATTTTCATTTTGGAACAGGGTGGAAGAATGAGAAAGCATATGATAGCTGATTAAAACAAGTCAAATTTTAACATTAAAAAGAAAGTATGTAGTCAATAAAGTATAAAATTAATAGATTATGTAAAATCAGGTCTTTAAATTTGATTAAAGACAAAGATGTATTAAGTCAAATTGATTTCATTGGCAGGATGTAGGCTAATCTTTGACAAAAATTTTTCTAAGAGAAAGAAAAAAATAATTTCTTGGAAAATGCAAGTGATTCCTTGTATTAAGACTTCATAAAGGAAGAAGATAAAATTAAACTGAAGCATAATTAAGGGCAGTGATGGACATACACAAAGTATGTATGGAAACATTTCCCCTCCAATTAACTGAATATAGTCTTTGTGAACAGAAACATTAGACCCACTGAGTCCTCTATTTATCCCAAAATAAATACTACATGGGAAGAATAAGCAAAAAGCTCTCTGTTCCTTAGTCCTGGTCTTAGCCCCTAATCTGCATTCAAAACTTTCAAATGAACTTTAAACCTTCCTGTTTCTCTTTCTACATACTGACTGAAAATTATTCTGAGCTCCACTAAATATTGAATTTAGGGGTAATGAACCACATAATTCTGTTTTTTACCAAATTTCCTTTCTTTTTAATATTGTTTTATTATGTACCTTTCTAATCTAGGAATATAAATAGAAAGCTATATGAATGAATATGGATGTTATGATATTTGTAATCTTTTTTTTAACATTTATTAATAATCATTTTTAACATGGTTACATGTTTCATGCTCCTACTTTCCCCTTCACCCCCCGCACTCCCCCCACCCATGGCCGACGCACATTTCCACTGGTTTTGTCATGTGTCCTTGATCAAGACCAATTTCCCAATTGTTGGTGGTTGCATTGGTGTGGTAGTTTCGAGTCCACACCCTCAATCATGTCCGCCCCGACCCATGCGTTCAAGCAGTTGCTTTTCTTATATGTTTCCTCTCTTGCAGTCCTTCCTCTGAATGTGGGTAACATTCTTTACCATAAATCCCTCAGAATTGTCCTGGGTCACTGCATTGCTGCTGGTACAGAAGCCCATTACATTCAATTTTACCACAGTATATCAGTCTCTGTGTACAGTGTTCTTATGATATTTGTAATCTTGACAAAAAAAAAGAGATGCTTTCCTTTGCAGGGAAATATATATGTATGTGGAGAGAGAAGAGGTGAAGGAGGATAGACAGAGAGAGACAGAGAGACAGGCAGAGACAGAGAGACAGAGAAGGAAAGTGTGAGGAAGAGAGAAAGAATGAGAAACAAAGAGAAAGAGAGAAGAAAGAAAGAGAGAGCAAGAAAGAGAGAAAAGGAAGGAAAGATCACAACCACACTTTTAAGTTTATACATCTAGGGTCCAGTGATTCCCAAAGTGGGCGCTACCGCCCCCTGGTGGGAGCTGTAGCGATCCAGGAAGCAGCGATGGCCACATTTTTTTTTTTTTTTTGTATTACATTCTATTCTGAGTTCAATAAATAGTTTCATAATTTCCAGGGGGCACTAAGTAATATTTTTTCTGGAAAGGGGGTGGTAGGCCAAAAAAGTTTGGGAACCACTGGTCTAGACAATGAACAAAACAAATCAAGCTCTGATTCATAGCTTTAGCAATTTCTGAGTTGTAAATGCTTAAATTGAGTTTAACAGTCACTCATGTGAGCTAAACGTAATATATATTTCTAAATCAATGATCCTTTGACCTGAAAGATCACAAGAATGTGAATTCATAAAGAGTTGGAATTATGTTATTATTTGTAATGACATCCCCAGGGTTCAGCGTAATGTTTGGCACATAGTAAGTACTTTATAAATAGTTATTGATTATCTCCAAAATCTGTCTGCAAAGTCCATTCTGGTACTGAATCACTAGATAGTATGAGTTGCTTATTTAATTCAATTATTTAACTCTGTGACACTGGGCAAGTCACTTACCCCCCCATTGCCTAGCCCTTTCTGGGCTTCTAAGACAGAAGGTAAGGTTTTTAAAAAAATTCAATTAGCTCTACAATACACATTTATTAAGTTCATATTATATGTTTAGCACACTATGTTCCATGGAAGATAAAATGATAAATAAGATATGGTTCCTCTCCTGAATGAGTTCCTATTCCAGTATAGAATCCCAGAAGAGAAGACAAATAACTATAATAAATATTAGGATATAAGTCTAAGGAAAAGTACAACAAAAATGCTAAGAGAAATTTAAGGGGAATGGAAGGCATAACTTTCTCTTGAAACAGAAATTTCTTTGAGGAGATGGGTTTTGAGCTGAGCCTTGAAACATTCCCCTTGAAGGGCAATTTTAAATGGGTGAGAATGGGATAGGGATAAGGAAATATCTCAAATGTTAGGAAATTGTATAAACAGTTATCAAGCAAGAATGAAGATACAAGTTCTAAGGATTATTTGTTATTGTTCAGGCATTTTTCAGTCATGCCCTACTCTCTGCAATCCCATTTGGGGTTATCTTGGCAAAGATGCTGGAGTAGTTTGCCATTTCCTTTTCCAGTTCATTTTACAGATGAGGAAACTGAGAAAAACAGAATTATGTAATTAGCTCAGGGTCCTCAGATAGGTAGTGTCTGAGTTTAGATGTGAACTTATGAAGATGGGTCTTCCTGGCTCCAGGTCTGGCACTGTATCCACTGTGCCACCTAGCTGCCCCTCTAGGAATAATGACCCAGTTTAAAATGAGTATGGATAGAGTACATGAAACAAAATAATACCAGGAGGCTGGCAAGATAGATTAGAGGGGAGTTATGAAGAGTCTTGAATGGCATACTTTGTATGCTTTCTATATGCAATGGGAGTCAATGAAATTTTGTATGTAAAAACCTGATGTGATATGATCTGGGCTTTAGGAATATGAACCTGGTGGCACCAATGTGTAAGATGGAAGTGACAAAGGAGATCTGAGGTTAGTAGAATCAAAGTATATGAGATAATTCAAATTAACACATATTTATTAATCTCCTCTCTTAATGCAATCACCAACTCTAAATTGCAGAAGACAGCAGAGGTCTTTGAATTTAATCATACCTGGAAAAGACTCTTCTCTGTAATGTCCCTGGCAAGAAGTCATTTATCCTTTATTTAAAAACTGCCAGCAAGGGGAGAACCAGTACTCCCAGAGGCAGGCCATCTCACCTTTGAATAGTTGTTAGAAAACTTTTTTCTTACCTTGAACTAACATCTGGATCAATGTAAGAGAAACAGAAACCCCTTGGAAACTGGCTTCTGATATCATCATTCAACAAAATCTTTTCTCTCCAATTAACAATGATCTTTTAACTGCCAAATCAGATGATCTCAGTCTTGATCCTTCTTGATTTCTCTGTGCCATCTAACACTATTAACTCTTATCTCCTAAAAGATACTTTCTTGTTCTGGGTTTCTCTGATTCTTTTCTCCCCTGGTTCTTTTTCTATCTGTCTAATTGCTCCTTCTTGATCTCCTTTGCTGAAGCATCATGCAAATCCTCACCGCCAACTCTCAGGCAGGTGTATATACTCAAGGTTCTGTGCTAGACCCTGGTCCTCTTTGTCTCTCTTCATCTCCTCTCCTCTCCCTCTCTCTGTGACCTTATCAGCACTGAGATCTCTGTATTTAGTCCTCCTCTGTCTCCTGAGTTCTGTCCTGTATAACTAAGTGCTTATGAGATATTTTGAATTGGACCATAGGTAACTCAAACTCAACATTTCCAAAACTCAGCTCATTTTGTTTTCTCCAAAATAAACCACTTTTCTAAAAGTTTTGTTTTCTGCTGAGGATGTTACAATCTTCCCAATCACTCTAGTTAGCCAGGTGGGTGTCATTCTGACTCTCCTCACTCTCTCATGTTCCATATATCCAATAATTTGATAAATCTTGTGGATCTGTGACCTTCTTTCAATTTGCATGCCTGCCATCTTAGTTTAGGCCCTCAACACTTTTCTAGTGAACTAATACAATAACCTCCTCATGAGGCTCCTTAACTAAAGCCTTTCCCCTCTCCAATCCATTCTCTACATAGTTGCCTTAGAGCAACATAGGTAAAAAGTTATTATAAAATGATGGAGGGGGGCAGCTAGATGGCTCGGTGGATTGAGAACCAGACTCAGAGACAGGAAGTCCTGGGTTCAAATCTAGTCTTAGACACTTCATACCTGTGTGACCCTGGGCAAGACACTTGACCCCCATTGCCTAGCCCTTACCACCTTCTGCCTTGGAACCAATGCATATTATTGATTGCAAGACAGAAGGTTTTTTAAAAAAAAATATGGACCTTGATTTTATGAAAAATGCAGAGTTATTAAAAGAGCTTTGCATTTCTTCAAAGCAACCTAGCCCAGCTCATTGTCCATCTCTATTGTCTGTTCCAAATATAGAAAACTATTAGATAAACTCTAGAAAGTATTCAGTTGAATACAGCTTTTTAATCTTTGCAATAGACATTCTTCTTCCACTCAGTCTTTCCTCCATAGTCAGATAGGTCATACTTCTTTGAATGATTATAGAGCATTTCCAAAACTTTCTGCAATGTCCTGAGGCTTGATACATTCAGCACAATGTCACAAGGAATCCTTCCTCAAATTGGACTCTGTGCTCACTTCCATCACAGTGGCTAAAAACTTTGGCAAGCATACATCTTCTGGTTTTATGCCTCAGTGATGTTTATCACTTCTGTCGTTATATCTTCCAAAGACTCCTAAATAGTCTTGATTCGTAGATTAGATGGAAATATCTTACTGTAAAAGAGTGTGTAAGTTGACATCTTATTCTACTTTAAGAAATGGTTTTACCTAATTAATTAACAATAAATACAATGAGATCTTAGACTCTTGCTTCCTCTCTATATTATACCCAACAAAAGAGGTCACCTCATCTCTGCTTTGAGACTCCCAAGAAGCAGCAATTCCTCAGGTCCCCAGAGAGCCCATTCTGTTTTTGGACAGCTGTAATTGTTCAGAAGATTTTATATTTTGTTTTGTTTTGTTTTGTTTTGTTTTGTTTTTGCCTTTTTTTAACCTGGCATCAAATTTGTTTGTCCCTTGCATCTTCTGTGTATTGCTCTTATTGGTTCCCTTTGGAGCTAAATAGTATAAGTTTAATTTCTCCTCCATATGACAACTCTCCCAATCAGTTAATACAATTATCATTTAATACAGTCTTTCCTCTAAGCTGTGTGCCCATTTCTTTTCTTTTAAGCGATGCTTCATGTGAAAAAGAGAATTGAGCTCCTTCAACCATTTAGGTCGCTCTCTGAACAATCATGACCAATTTATCAATGTCCTTTTTAAATTGGAGTGCTCATATTTAAGCACAATACTCCAGATGAAGCCAGTGGAAGGTGGGCTATGGTGACACTGTTACCTTTCTATTCCTGGAAGCTATGCCTCTTTCAAGGCAGCCCAAGATCACATTAGCTTTTTTGACTGGTATATCACATGGATGATTTACACCGAGCTTGCAGTCCACTAAAGCCCTCAGATCCTTTTCTGAATAACTGCTAGCTAACTGAATAAAATGCCTCCCCAAATCAAAACTTATAAAGTTGATTTTTTAAAAATACCCAGCTGTAGATCTTTTCATTTATCCCAACTGAATGTCAGTTTATCACAGTCAGTTCAATGCTCTAATCCTGTCAAGATCTTTTTGGATCTTAATTCTACCACATACTGTTTTATTCTATCCCTTTATAAACATTAGTACCCTTTTTGACTCCTACTGAGCTCTTTTGGTAGGGGTGTGTAATGAGTGACCTCTTTATATAGCATATTTCTCTGGGGAACTTGGTTTTCCAGATAACAACAAATAAATAGTTATATTTATCCTTCCAGAATTCACATAAAGCACAGAGAGGGATAGAATTTTTAGCTAATTTTTTTAAAGAAAGAAAATAGAGGGACACCTGCAAGAGTAGATTCATGAATCTAACTCAGGTAGTCTGTCATCTACCTCAACCACGCAATCTCTGCAGGAGACATTTTTATATCTATGGGGTCTTTTTTCCTCTTCCCAAATTAAATAAAAGAATCCGGTATGCTTCAAAGAACTTATCTCACTTTAAATGCCTACCAAACAAACAGAAAAAATCATAGGTTGTATTTAAAAAAAAAATCAAACTGTGCAAATGTTTAGTCAGAACTTGATTAGTAGATTATAATTAGAGATTAGTATTAGTAGATCATGACTGGAGCCAGTCATAGCACACTGCCCTGTATGTTTAAGGCTCATTCCACGAACAGTAGTTTATTCTAATTAATTTATTACTAAGAATAATAACCCCTGCCAGAACACTAACTGATACCTTCTGCCCTTTGGGAAATGAGTTGAGCTGTCTATAAACTCCCTTGACTTGAGGTTTAGCTACCTCTTTGCCTTGTGGTCACAAGCCATAAAGTTTTTATTCAAAATTGAGTGAGCTGCTGGTCTGTCTGTTGCTATTACTATTCAGGTGTCCCTGTGATTACTTCAGTCTCTCAGTTTGTCCTCCAGTGAGCCCTTGACGCGTCTCTCCCCAGTATCTGGCTTATAGTTCGCAGTCAATGGGCAAAGAACTATCCCTAGAACCCAGACCAACACCCAAAGGCTGTGGCTTTCTTTAGTTTCAACTAATAACGTCCTTGTAGGTACTGCCAATATTTAAAACGAAACAAAAGCAAAAGGCAAGGCAAAAATTAAAAGAAAAAAAAAAAACCCAACCGCGCGCGCACGCACATACAAAGCTTTCGAGCTCATAAAAGAACGGTATTCTCACGGAGGAATGGAAGTTCTGGATCATTGAATCATTTTTCCAGCTGATAATTAACCACCTTTCAGAACCCGGCAAAGCCAGGCTGAGGGAGAGAGAGCAGATAGGGATTGGAATCCATTATGTGGCTGGGGCTGGTGTCTGGTCGATCTTTTAAGCAGATTGTAGCAGAGCCGCAGTCTCACATAACCGCCCCAGGTAAGGTAGCCCGGTGTTCCTGTGGGGTTATCAAACAGACCAGGCCTTGAAGGCAGAGCAAAACCCTTCCACTGGGGAAGTTCTTCCTAAGTGGTTGCATGGCATCCCCCGGATTATCCCACCACACTAACGCATCATCTGGCTTTAAACTTCAGCCCCTCTGGCTAAGGAGAGACTAAACCTTCTATTCTCCCTCCCTCCCACCCCTTCCCTCTTATCCCCTAGTTCTGCCTCTCCTAGCCTGTTTCCTAGCAGCCGCTGGCCGAGGCCTGCCCTTCTCTGCCAAGCACCAGGCTGGATTAGCTGCGAGCCAATAGCTGGGGGTCAGGATTAAGAGGCCAGCATGCACTTTAATACAAGCTGCCTATAATTAATGGCATTATTAATAGCTTGACTGAAAAATTCATTAAAAAATCCATTAAAAATAAATACCCTTTTACAAAAGGCATTGCCTTGGGTAAGAAAAACAGAAAAAAAGATAAAGGAAAATTGATTGGTGGCTTTCAGTTCACAGAAAGACAGACCATAGTTCAAACTGATTAAAATTGAACATTTTAGATTAAGCACCCGTGCCAAAATATTCTCTGTAGTTACCCAATATGAAAATATTATGAGATGTCACATATTTACATTTTTTATATATTAAGGGCTGGGAGAGAAGACGGGCAGGTAGTTACTTGCAATAACTTCGTACTGGTGATATGCCTTCCCTGCAGGAATAGCAAGAATCCCTTTTGAAATCGAGGTTAACTGTATAGCTGATAAACTCGGAAACTCCATAACTAAGTGTCTGCAGAAAAGGCCATTTACTATCCACAAGTTCATGGCTTTGCCCATCTGTGCGGGGAATTGATAGCGATCCAAGAGGATGAGGGAGTTGGGGCTTTCCTGAGGTCTCTCTTATCTAGGAAGCAACTTTAGGATAATGTCGAGAAAAAAATAAATTCTCATCAGTAGGGCTATCTCCATGTGAGATGTGATGTGGGAGGCGGTGAATATTAGAATATTAGAGGTATTCCATCAAAGACTAGGTAGGATGCTCACTTGCATGAGTGGCAAGGAGGATGCTTTTCCAAATTTGTGTGGGCATGATTGGCCACTGATGTTCCTCCCAACTCTGAAACTCTAGGATTCTGTAATCTTCCGCATTGGGAATCAACTCAATTGTGTTTTATCTTAGCCCAAGTGAACAATCCTGGTGATGATTAGAATATATGAGGGGCTGATACACTGTGAAGATCAAAGATCACAGTGGTAAAAAAAAAAAAAAATGTTGGCCCAATGACTTTTCTTCTGACTCAGCAGCTTTAAACTGCCATTAATATTTGCATTAAATTTGACTTTGTGAGAAAATCTCTATCTGGGAGTGAGCTGCTCACTGATGTGAGGTGAACAGTACATTCTAAAAGTCTGGGAGGCTATGTTCTCGAGAGAAAGCCCAATTTATAAACCAGTGTGCTGGGAGAGAACATTCACTCACTTCACCTGAGTGAGCACTCTAGTCTGAAGCTGAGTATACTGAGCACAAAATGAAGTAGCTGTCAGGCATTGATCTAACTAATCGGATTAGCATGCACCAAGTATCTATTCAAGATCATAGGAGCATAGATTTAGAACCAGAAGAGACTCCAGAGGTCATTTACTCCACCTCCCACATTTTGCAGATACAGAACATGGTGAGGTCCAGAAAAGTGAAATGAATCAAGGTCACACAAGTGGCTAAATTGGGATCTGAACCTAGGTCTTTGACTCCAAATCCAATACTTTTCCCAGTGCAATATGGCGCCTCTTATAATTCATTGTCTATTTAGCCATTCTTACATTTAGATAATAGTGTATCTTCCCAATATCCTTTAGCTAAAAGGCAATTTAGAATTCCCAGAAATTGTGTTTCATGTTTCAATGCCATATTACACTACTGGGAGAATACCCATTTTTAAAAGATGGGCTTTCAGCTTGGGATGATTAATGGTTCTCTGCCTTCTAAATGTGATTTAGCCCATTCAATTCTGAGTACTACCTATTGTCTAGATTAATAGTTGTCAAATACTTTGGTCTTGAGACTCTTAAAAATTATTAAAAACTACACCCAAGTGTTTATTTATGTGAGTTATATTATCTATTGATATTCATATTATTAGAAAAGAAAACACCTTGGAATTAGTTTAGACCTTGAGGAATACCTACAAGGATCTCAAGGAACTTCAGGGATCCTTGGTGCACATTTTGAGAATCATTGAAGACATCCAAAAATGCCCATTGAATGGTGTGGTATCCATGATCCTGAGAGGGGTCAAAGCTGCCTCCCAGAATTCCATAGTGCCCTCCAGAACTCCAGGAGAGGGGGCAGTTGAAGGCAGTTGGAGACCTGGGTATAAAAAACCAGGTCACCCTTCTTGTGGACACACTTGTTCTCACTCCTTGTGGGTTCAAGAACTGATTCACTCATCTCTGATCCCCAGGGAGAGTGTGTTTCATTACTGGCTTTCTATTGAGAGAGAAACTCTACTGCAGCATCATAGCTAACTATTGTTTACCTTCAAGCAAGATCACCATTTCCACCTTCAATTTAGTTATTTTAGGTTAGTTACTGTGGAATCCATGATTCTGTGAGGCAGCTTTGACCCCTCTCAGGATCATGGATACCACAGTAAGCAACAAAATGACATCCTGAAATGTCCATCCAAAGTACAACAGATGCTATTTGTCAATATGGTTACGTAAAGGAAACAAGGCAGCAACAAAGGAAGCAAATAGAGAATAATTCCAAAGTAATATATGAAGAAATGTATGATAGTACAGTACTGTATGTTTAGTTCTAAGGAAATGCAGGCAATGACAGATCAATGTATAACCATGTATATATATACATATAAGCATATGTATCATTATGGATATGTGTATTTATATAATTTTTTCTGCCTGTATTATTTTCTCAGTGTGGAAATCTCTTCCACCAATTAGAATATCATCTGCCACATAAAATTTTAGAGAATTGCCTGGCACAATGAAAGATTGAGTTACTTGCCATTACTCACATTATTTATATATGTCAGAGGTTAAACTTGAACTCTGGTCTTCCTCACTCCCAGGATAGACCTCTATATACAATGTCAAGTCATCTCGCTTATGTATTCAGGCAGACATACATACATATATATGTATATATATATACTTATCATTTCTATATATGAATATGTACTCATATGTATATATGGATGCATACTCATAGGTATGTACATATACATGCATACCTCTAGAAAATTCCCTAATTTGTAGCTTTCAAATTTATATTTTCCTAAGAGTTTTAGACACCTTTTCTAGAATCCACTGAATTAATTTTATTCTAATCCTATAGTTTTAAAGGAAAAAACAAGTTTCTAGATGTGGGAGGTTCCTATATTAATGAAATCACAAAGCTCATTCCTATTCTTATCCTACAAAGAAAGGGGGAGGGGGAGAAAAAGTTGAAGAAAGTAAAGGGAGAGAATCTAACTCATCTGTGCATCACCTAAAGTAGACTAGGTTTGTTATCAGGGCCTTGGCTATTGAATGAAAAAGTGCCCCAGAAATTAAGGCTCACTTCTTCACACAGATAGTTATAATTCATTAAAGGACTTCATGACTCAGGAAATGAAAAAACAAAACAAAACAAAGATGGCATTAAATTTGTTTGTGACCTAAATGTCAAACTTAACTCTTAATTCTCCTAGATAAGTCTAGAGTCTTTAAAGTATGCTTTCTTTCTAAGTGCAGTAAACAGATTAATATTTACTTGAGGTTTTTCCTTAGTACTACATATCTGGGGGTTTATTACAGTTATGGAGTGAATCATCAGGCACTGACGAGAAGTAGAATAGGCCCTCTAATAACTACTAAATAACAGACTGAATTTCCACAACGTGGAACACATTTCTCCTAGTTTGCATTTAGTTTCTAGAAATAGTTGCTGAAACTACAGTTTGATCTGGGTCTCACAAAGACACTTTCCAGAGTGAAATGAAAGCTCATTGACTCAGCAGTAATTTTTTTTTTTGCTCTTCTTTTTTAATCGTTGTTCAGGACAAACTGATAAACATTAACTGTGCTCTGAGTTCTTTGGAAGCAAGTGGTCCCCAGTTTATGAATAACAATGCTGGTCTATTAAAATCTGAACTTCAGAAATTGCTTTAAGAGAAATCAGCATTTATACTTTCTTTACTTCAAAGTTAAAAACTTTTATTAAGCACTTACTATATACAAGCCAAAATAGAGCTCTATTCCTTTACAGTTGAGCTCATGATCTTAAATCATAATTCACAAATCTATGATATTTGATTTTTGTAGGTTTCCGCAGAAAGCTAAGAAAATTTACTTTGGGCCAAAAATATAATTTTCTGCACTTAGGGACAATCCATTGTTGATGTCCTTATTTCAGATTTTATGTAAAAACACCAACTCCAACTAATTGCTTTGTCTTCATATCATACAATACAAAGAATGCTGATTTCAGAGTCAGAAAATTGGATTCATGCCATACCTCTGCCACTTAACTATCCATGTGACCTTGGGCAAGTAATTTCATTTCTCTTCATCTCAGTTTCTTATTTTATAAAAGAACATGGTTAGACTAGATGGTCTTCCATGTCTCTTATAATATTAAATAGTATGGCACTTAGCAAATGTGAATTATTTAAATAAATTCATAGTTAGCATTATAGAACTAGAAATCGATTGGACCTCAGAGGCCATCTAGTCAAA
>NC_058133.1:287303099-287307057 GCF_016433145.1 Gracilinanus agilis
AGCCATATAGTAAAAGCAATGCTGTATGGATCTGTGATCTTATTGATAATGGCACTCTACCAGTGCAGATTAAAGCCCATTTACACAGGTCCATCTTCCGGCTAGTCCTCTATGGGGGTCCACCCAATGTACTAAGGACTTTCCTCTAGCTTTTTTTAAATATTGAGTAAATTTCTACATAAGCAGAAGCACCACATATCATATATCACATAAAGCAAGCCCCTTACTTTTGAGTTCTGGCCAGGCCAGAACTCCAGGCAGGAGTTCTTGCTTCAGATATTGCCTCTGACAATGCCTTTGTGACCATAGAGAAGTTATCAAACTTCTTGGTTCCTCCTTTCCTCCCTCTCTCCCATTCTACTTCCCTTCTTCTAACCCTTCCTCCCTTCCTTTCTCCCTCATTCTTTTCCTTCCTGGGTTCAAATAATAGTTCCATTGCTTATTGGCTGAGCAATCATGAACAAATTGCATAACCTCTAGGATCAGTACTTTCCTCACTTGAAAATATTAACACCCATTTCATAAGATAGCTATGAGGATCAAATGAAATAATGTAGGTAAAGTGCTTTGAAAAATGTTAGCATTATATAAATGACAGCAGTTATTATTACTGACAGCCAGCTTGGATCATGGAAGAGTGAGCTGGCCTTAGGTATTATCTCTAAGGCTGACTGATTCTTTGACTCTGTTAGTTACTTAACCTCTCAATGTTCTAGGAATTTCTCTAAAACTATAGGTGGCAGAGAAGCTACCAACCTGCATAAGTAGGACAAGTTCTTCACTAAGAGTTTCTTACACCCAGAAAATCATGTCTGATTAGGGAAAAAAAATCTACCTTCTCTCCTTCCATTCTTTTCTTCCTCTTTCTTTTCCTCCCTTTCTCCTTCCCTCCTTTTCTTCATTCCTTGCTTTCTCCCTTCCTCCTTTCCTCCCTCTCTCCCATTCTACTTCCCTTCTTCTAACCCTCTCTCCCTTTCTTTCTCCCTCATTATTTTCCTTCCTCCCTTCTTTTCTCCCTCCCAGTCTCCCTTCCTAGCTAGCTAGCTACCTACCTGTATTTTTCTGCCTATCTACTTTCCTACTTAACTTCCATTCTCCTTCCTTTTATCTCATTCCTTCCCTTCATTCTTTCTTTCTTCCTTCCATCCTTTTTCTCTTCCTTTCTTTTCTTATTTCACAGCTGTCTCTGTCTCCATGTTTCTTTTTCTCTCTGTTTTTCTATCTCTTTCTATCTCTCTCTGTTATTGTAGTAAAGAGAATCAGCAAGACAAATTAAAAATCCTCCCTCTGATTCCTTCTCTTATTAGGTCTATGACTCTGAGCAAGACATTTCATCTCAGCCTCAGTTTCCTTATCTGCTAATTAGATATCATACTAGTACCCAGGCTTCTGTAAGAATCAATTGAGATAATACAAATAACATACTATGTAAATATGATGATTTATTTATCTAGTTAGCTAGCTATCTTTGTCTACCTAGTTAACTGCTTTCTTTTTGCCTACCTAGTTAGGTAATTGTCTTTCTGTGTGTCGGCATACCTATTTAGCTAACTATCTGTCTATGTATTTATGTATGTATCTTATTTTCTTCTTCCTTCCTTCCTTCCTTCCTTCCTTCCTTCCTTTCTTTCTTTCTTTCTTTCTTTCTTTCTTTCTTTCTTTCTTTCTTTCTCCTCCTAGTTAGAAAAAGCAGATCATTTGACAAATCAGTAATCTAGGTGGAACTAAGTGTTCTCCACTATTTCAGAAGCAACGTTATGGAAACAAGAAAAATGCAGAGCATCAACTTTAAAGCACTGAGACAAGAATAGGGGACCTTGAATTTGGATGCTTAAGTGAAATATGGAACTTTATAAAGATGAATGGAATAACCCTGGCACAGAGAAGTCTGGTGTGCAAGGAACAAGACCTTCTGGGCTCTTTCAACAATTAATCCTAGACTTGCCAATCAGAGAATGTGGAAAAAAGGCTCATCCTACAGTGTGAACTTCCCCAGTATAAGTCCTTAGGGGGCATACGGTATGGCAGGAGCACAATGAGGTTGGTTCACAGAATGTAATATTTCCCTATCATTTTATTTCAAGTTACACATCCTACTTTTTAGTTAGCTACTCTGAGCTCAGCATCAGCCAGGCAGACACATCCATTTCAAACGGCATGTGTGCTGCTCTGTATGCAAAAGATATCCATGAGCATTAACTAAGTTTGCAGGAGGAATTAGGATCAGTAATAAATGCTTTAGCAAAGAGGCTTTTGGGAATCAAAATGTGTCTTCGGGCAAAATTCTCATAAACTAGACATCATCTTTGATTTACAGTTTATAGTATTTTCTTCACTGTATCCAATATCCCCAGCTCCAGGGCTCCTGCTCTGTCTGCTATGATTGACTGCCGAAGGTGGGAGGGCAGTGCCATGGATTGAAGTTAAGTCAATGGAATTAGGAATTGGGCAAAACACAAAACTTCAGTTTTATACAAGCTGGATCAGAGTTGTGAGTTCTCCTTTTGACGGCCAAAGAAGATGCTACTTTCCAAAACACTACTGTTGTTTATGAGGAAGTTACTGGTCTTACTTTTCTATATTATCATTTTATGGCAAGCAGAAGATGGAAGATGATGCCTCTGGAGGCATCCACCATTATGATTATCTCTCCTGGAAAGTACAGTATCCTCAGGAATATATTAGCACAACTACATTTGTCCTGGAATACTTTTCAATTCAAATGACCAAAAGAATTATTCATAGATGATACAATTAAAGTTCTTCTGACTGCTAACCAGGATTCAGGAAATTTCATGTTGGTAAGGTAGCTTGACATAGTTCTTAGTGTTACCCTTGAAATCACCAGACCTAGATTCAAAGTCTAGGTCTGATAGTTATTAGCTGGATGGCTTTGGGCAAGTCACTTGAATTCTCTAGGTCTCTTCTATTTCTTCCTCTATAAAACTAGGGGGTAGAACTGGATGATCTCTGAGGTTTCTTCCAATTTGAGACACTAAAAAGGCTATTTTACAAAACATTTAAAGCAACAAGGTAGAATGACAACCAAAGTACCTAAAAGTAGCCATTAACATTATTATTTAGAAATACCTCTATAACACAATAAATATTTATTAAGAACCTACATTATGTCAAGCATTATGCTAGACAGGAAATAATAAGCATAGATAAAACATAACCATGTATTTATGGAACTTAAAAAAATTTGGGAGGTGGTAGTTATATGGAAAGATCTAGACTGACAGAAACTGCTAAGTGGACTGAACACTGGCCCTAAAGTCAGGAAAACCTGAATTCAAATCCTACTTCAGATAATATACTAACTAGTATGACCCTGGATAACTCATTTAGCATTCCTGGTAAAATTGGGTTTATAGTAGCACCTACTTCCAGGGTTATTAGAGGATCAAACAAGATGATATTTGTAAAGCATTTAACACATTGCCTGGCATATTTAAGCATTTAATGATTTTTTAAAATTTTCTTCCTTTTTTCAGTGTAAAGTATGTCTGCTATGTGTGGGAACTCCATCCAGTCAGCATCACAACTTGTATACAGAGACCAAGAGGTTAAGTGACTTACCCACTATTTTAGGTTATTTTATTAGTTTCCTGAGTACAGGTAACCGGTGTGTGTATGTATATATTTACATATTACAATATATGATAGATGTATACATATCTATATGTATGTATGCATACATGCACACATGCTGGTTACCTGTATATAAATATATACATATACTTATATATTTACACATATAATTATATATAATTTATATGTACTCATATATGTCTATATAATGAGCACAGCAGGAAAATTTTCACCTTTAGGATCATATAACACATTTCTAAATAACTAGGTATGCAGATATAATGAAAAGGAAGGAAGGAAGGAAGGAAGGAAGGAAAGAAGAAAGGAAGGAAGGAAGAAAGGAAGGAAGAAAGGAAGAAAGGAA
>NC_058133.1:287307373-287344746 GCF_016433145.1 Gracilinanus agilis
AGGAAGGAAGGAAGGAAGGAAGGAAGGAAGGAAGGAAGGAAGGAAGGAAGGAAGGAAGGAAGGAAGGAAGGAAGGAAGGAAGGAAGGAAGGAAAATGATAAATTTAATTTCTGTTCTGAGCTATCCTGAGTATTCTCAGTGTGTGACAGTGTTAAAGTAATTCAGAGGTCCTTTAAAAAACAATATAGTATTTGGCAGCAATGATGAGTATGTTTTCCACTGAGAAACCTGATGTTATTATCATTAAGTAATTTATATTCTCCTAAATGACTTCCTCGGAGTTTCAAGCACTCTGTTCCTCTTGTCCTTCTCTCTTTCCTTTCCCTCCAAAGACTTCCATTGTTGGCCTGAAGCTATGGGAAAGCTCAAGAACATTATGTGATTTATTTCCAACAAGATGTACTTATTAGTAAAAGAATGTATGTTTATAATAACCAACAAGAGAAAATAGATAGCAAGAGCATATTGGAAGAGTAACAGTTTGAGCAATGATGCCTGCCTTCAAGTATATCTCTTGAGTTGATCATCCACCTATTGACAAGTAGAATAATAATCAATTTGGGACTTGAGAACTTGAAAAGTGTGCTCCATTAACATGAAATAGTACAGAAGGGCATAACAAAACAGTTCCATAAGTGAATTGCTTAAGCTTTCCCCTAAAGGCCAAACATTTTTTTCAGGGAGCTTTTCACTGTGTTTTGAAAGGGTTTATGTGAATTTATTATGTATATTGGTTCCAGATCATCAGCTTCGCTTTTGAATTTGAGATTTGCCATCTCCAACAACTTTTCCTGGACTTTCTAGGATAATCTTTACAGTCATAACATTTGGATCTCTCCAAGACATAGCAACCTCTCTGACTGAATCCAAATACTAATCACTTTTTCTTAAATAGAAATGTACCAGATAAATAAAGTTTCTTTCATCTCTACTAATTATACTTTAGATGAGCAGATGTAAAATAATGTTAGAATAACAGATATAGTACTTCCTATCTTTGCAACTTTTAATCTTTCTCTCTGTTTTACCTCATGACCTCAGATTCAAAGACTTACAAATGTTTTCTGTTTTAATGTTAGACTTACCAAGAACAAAGAAAATTTTTACTGGAGTTACTCTGAAACGACAAGATTCTCTCTTGTACCAAATGCAATAGCATCATCTTCCAGAAAATATAGGCTTAAATTTAGAGAGATTATTCAGAATTCACAAAAGGGTGGGGATTAGGGAACAGGGCTTCTTCATTTTTATCATTAACATATTAGTATCATCACTCACCAGGAAGACCATAACTGAATGGATTGTATTGAACTTGGAGACAAAAAGCATAAGGTAAAGATCTAAAATCTGATAATTACTATTACGACGATCTAGAAGAGTCTTAAACTCAAATCATTGGAGTTGGAAGAGACCTCAGAAGTCATCTAGTCTACATCCTTCATTTTACAGGTAAGGAAATGGAGACCCATTGAGGTTTAGTGACTTATCTAATATCACATAGGTATGGAATATTAAGAAATGGATCTGAATCTAAATCCTCTGACTACAGAAACCATATTTTTTTAATTAATTTTTGTTTGTACTTTATTTGCATTTATTATTTGTTCCTCAGACAACTTCCTAAAATTTATCTACTAATTCATAGTGGTTTCTAATCTTCATTAGTGTAAGGGTGAGAAAGAGCATAAGATAGTGCCTAGAAATGTCACCAGAAAGATATATATTCTCTCTACCAGGAGAGATTGGTACCATCTCAGTAACTTATAATTGTAGAGATCTGCTTAGCACACTGAGGGGTTAAGTGATTTGTCAAGGGTCATATAGCTACTAAAAGTAAGAGGCAAGTCTTGAACTTGAAATTGATATTTTCAACCTCAGGCCAATTCTCTAGTCTTCTTAGTTGCTTTAAAGGGCTAAATTCAAGCACCACATACTGCTTGAAGTCCTTCCTAGGTACAAATGCCTTCTTACCTTCCCTCCATTTCCCAACTTCCTTCTTTTTTTTTTTAATCATATATATATATATATGTATATATATACATATATATATATATTAATGTGTATATAGTTTGTTTCTCAGGGTAGAATACAAGCTCCATGAAAGCAGGAACCATTTTATTTTTGTTTCTGTATCCCCAGTATCTAGCACAGTAATTGTAGCCTTGTAATTGCTTAATGAATGTTTTCTATTTCATTAATTATTTGTATTCTTCAGTAACATAAGTTTATAAAATGCATGGGGCAAACTTTGCCTTTATGTAACACATAGATACCATTTAATCAATTCAATACTTATTAAATATTTGCTATGTATATATATGTAGACTGGTCATGTTGTCTTGGGGATAGTACACTGATCTGGAACTAAGGAAGATTTGGGGTCTGCTCCTGCCTCAAAAACATACTACTTATGTGAATGAATGTATGAATGAGTGAATGAAAAACATTTACTAAGAACTTTCTATGTACCAAACAATGGGGTTAGAAATACAAAAAGAAAGCAGTCTATGCCCTCAAGGAGCTCACATTTTACTAGAGAACAACACATGCATGACCAAGGTAACCAAGAAAGGGTGTCATAGTTCAGAAAGCCAGAGACAGTGAGTAGAGTCACAGGGGAAGTAATTGACATATCCCTTTCAAAAACAATGATAGTATTGATTGATTGATTACTATTCCTAGAGCAAGAGATAGAAAGGGGAAGGGGAGTACATGCCTAGGCAGAGAAGATGGCCAGGGTGGACATTTGGATGGAAAGCCATCTCTGATCATGGATACTCATTTATAAAATGGAGATAATCGTGTGTACCTCAGTGTTGTTTTGGGAATCAAAAGAGATAATAGAAATGCTTTGCAATCCATAAAGTGCCATATGAATGTGAGCTGTTACAGTGAACATGACTCAGCACATTGGAACTAAAAAAGATTATGTTTGTTTTGGCCAATTGTTGCCTCTATTCTTCCTATATATTATAAACTAAGCACATAACACTCAATAGTTATGAAATATAATTAATAGCAATGCAAATAAATAATGAGGAAATGTAATAGGGTGCCAACCCTCTAATGTGCCATTAACATGCATTTTCTTCTATAAAATGTTTCTTCCTTCATAAAATAGAGGAAGGGGTTCAGTTTGGCTTAATTACTTCAGAGGTCTATTCTGGATCTAAATCTGTGATCCTTTGACCTCTTTCTGTATCCATTACAGAGTTGTGCCCTTTGCCTTACCTTTTACCCATTAAATCCCACAAAATAAAAACAAAACATGTTGGATATTTTTAAAAGGTCACCTAAACAAACTGAACTTTGAAAAATAGAAAAAGAACTTTAGTTCTTGAAAAGAGAGGCTAGGAGAGGGACATTAAGGGCAGCATATTACATGTATTATTCAAAGTTGGTTGCTATATTGGTTATTTTTGTTTAATTCCTTGTTGGAAGAAGGAGTGTCATAATAGTATGGAAGCCAAAAATCAGGCAGATCTGGCCTTGAATTCAGATATTGACACATAATGGCTTTATGACACCAAACAAGCCACTGAACACTTGTAATCTGCAACAGTGGAGGAGGTTTCCTCAGTGAGGATTCCCTACAACAATGAAATCATAGATTTAGTCAATTTAAAAAAAGGGGATTTTCTTAGTTACAAGAGCGGGAATTCAATTAGGAATGGGGTTTAACTAGAAATAGCAATGATGTAAAGCAAGTCGCCAATGATTTTTTGTTGTTGTTGTTACCTAAATTTTTCAAGAAAATTTGTGAAGCAATGGAACTCCTCTCTCTTTGAGATCCCATTGAGGCCGAAGTTTCGGACGTAATATTCATTTTTCCCTGTTGGCTTTCAGTCTACAGTTGGACAGCTGTATCTACAGACTGTGTCAGTAAGGGGCGGGGGTTTTAGTCTCTCTGTATTGTGTTTGTGTTAGTCTAACACCCATGTCAAATCGCCCCAGCACTGAGTATACATGAAAGGTTCAGTCTGTGAGGTGGCAGAGGGATTTAGAGAGGAGAGTAGAAGGGGGAGAAACTCCCCTATTTTCTTATCTCATTCAAATTGGATTGCCCATCTCTGGTACCATGTACCCCACAAAGAACCAACCCAATAAAGATAAGTGATCTCTTGGGGAACAAATAGTCCCTGTCAGTTGAGGATTATGCCCCCACAATCTGTCCTTTAGTACTTTTATCCTTCCCCATTTGAAATAACTCCAGTAACAAAATCTTTGAATGACTCAAGAGATGGTGGGGGGTGTGAGACTTCTCAGTATGACTGTCATTTTGGTTCAAAGAAGAAGAAAGAAGTTGATTTGATGCCTTGTATTCCAGTAACAATATGTGAAAAGATTCATTTAAGTCCCTGATCCTTGTTTGTGGTGGGACCTAAAAAGATCTGAGCATTTAACAGCCTCATAGCATTCTGCTTTGGGGGCTTTTTTTTTTCTTATTTATGTCCTAGCTGTTAAAGCTAGAATTGTTTCCTTTATTGTTCAGCAAAGGAAAGGGAGGGGAGGGGAGAGATGACAAATTGATATCAATTCCTTGAAAAGCAACAGCTCTGCCATTAAAATAAAATAAAATAAAAGTGACTAGAGTCCTTTAGCCTGGAAAAATTTGGCTTTGAATATTTTTGTAATCATTAAAAACAAACAGACAAAACTTTCCTCAGATGACATATAAATAGTCTAGTGCCCCAACAGGAATTAATGAAATTGAGTGAGAATAAGCTCTTTCAAGCAACCAATTAACAACCATTCATTAAGCAGCTCCATGGTAGACCCTGTGACTAACACTGGGGATGCAAAGACAAGGAATGAAACAATCATTACTCTCAGGGAGGTTACATTCTATTGGGAAAGTGAAATGTGTGTGAGGTTAATTTACAAAATAAATACAATGCAACTTTGAGGCTGGGGGGAGAGAACACTGGCTTGGAGGGATCAATCTTGACTTCCTATAGAAGATATCTTTTGAACCCACTTCGTGGGGAAACTTTTATGGAGTAAACCAATGCAAAGGAGAAGCCATAGGTTCAGCATCATCTTGAGGCGATGTGGCAAGACCTAGTCTAACTAAAGACTTGTTCAGCTTATCCTCTGTTTCTAAAGGCAGGAATGAACTGCAGACTGTATGAGGTGATCCTGACCTGGAATTAGTGGAGTAACTGATTATGAAGAGGTATAGTCTGAGACAAAAAAAAAAAAAAAAACCCAACACTGATTTTTAAAAATTCAAGTTAGCTTTTTACTGTTACTTAGGAACATTGGGTTTTTAACAAGAAAATGTGAACTCAAGTCCTGAATACAAGTCTTACATACAAGTGTTTCTGGACTTCATTTTCCTCATCTATAAAATGAGGGTTTCGGACTAGATGACTTCTGAGGTCCTCTCCAACTCTTGATCTATATACTATACTCTCATCTGAGAACAGAAGGATAAGAAAAACATGAAAACAAGGAAGAGAGTAATCATAGTTAAATTAAGGAATTTGATTAAAGTAGTATAACAGGAGGGAGTAGATGGAGATTTTCTCTGGGAGGAATTGTGACTCCAATTGGTATATGGAAACAAATAGCAGAGATTAAATGCTGACTCAAAAGATGAGAGAGAAAAAATTAAATTAACACCAGTGAATTAGATAGGGAAAAATAACTAGCCATTATAACTTTACATATGAATGAATTCAATGACTTCAAAAAATGATAGAGAATGAAAGATTGCAAATTTTATAATGTATTACACAGGAGAACCATAGTTGAAACAAAATAACATAAAAATGAGAGTCTAGAAAATACATCTTGAATCAAGAAATTTCAAAAGAACAACATGAGTAATCACAATTTCAAAAAAGAAACACAAACCAACAGGGAAACTACAATGAGTAGCATAGGAATTGAAAAAATATAATTATTAAATTTATTTGCACTGAATAACATTGAAATTCTGAAAGTAACACTAAAACTTGCAATATAATATTAAATAAAGCAGTAATTGTAGGAGATTCTAACATTCTCCTTTCAAAACTAGATAAAACATAGATTTTTTTAGAAGGAAAAGAAGGAGCTGAGAAATTACATGTGAAAGATCTAGGGTAAATTCAAAGAATATAAAAGATTATACAAATTATTGGCATCAGTAGCATATTTTAATAAAGTGACCATGTTATAAAGCATAAAAAGCCTCACAATTATAAAAAACAAAGGAAATATGAGCAAAAGATATAGACAAAATGGAAACTAAAGAGAATAAATCACAGAAAATAAATGATGTTAAAAATAAACAAAAATGAGACTATGTACAAAAGTTCATGGACTTCATCTAAAGGAGTTTTTTTTTGTTTAAATAACAACATTGGAAAATAGAGGACAAAGGAAATGAAAGTATAACATATAGTATAGAAATATGTGTTTTTTAATTAAAAACTCTAGAACTATAAAACAGCAAGGGATTTTTGTTATTAAAAAGATTGTCAAATTAAATAAACTGTCATCTAGAAATCATCTAACTTGATAATAGAAATAAGAGGAAAATAAAAACACTATAATTAAAAGAGGGAAAAGAGAATTCACAATGAATAATAATGAACATAAATATTCCTAATTACTATGTAAACATATTTTAGTAAAACTAGTAATTTAAAAAAATGATAGATGAGCTATAAAAAAGAAAAAAATATCTGGGGCGCAGCTAGGTGGCTCGGTGGAATAAGAGCCAGGCTTAGAGACAGGAAGTCCTGGGTTCAAAACTGACCTCAAACACTTCCTAGCTGTGTGACCCTGGGCAAGCGGCTTAACCCATATTGCCTAGCCGTTACCACTCTTTTTCCTTAGAACCAATACACAGTATTGATTCTAAGATGGAAGGTAAGGGTTAAAAAAAATTGTTTTTAATATCTGGATTAACACAATGAGAAAAAGATATTAATCTACCTAGTGTCAGAAAGAAAAAATTGAACAAGCCATAAATGAATTCCCAAACAAAATAAAAGAAAATAAGAGGTCACAAGGATTTACAGGGGAATGGAATTCAGATGAACTCATTGATTAAACTTTAAAATACAATCCTCTGGGGCATGGAGGTGGTTCAGTGGATTAAGAGCCAGCCTGGAGAAAGGAGGTCTTGGGTTCAAATCTCTCAGACACTTCCTGGATCTTGTGACCCTGGACAAGTCACTTAACACCCATTACTTAGCCCTTACTATTCTTCTGCCTTAGAATCAATATCCAGTTAAGAGTTTAAAAAAAATATATATCTTTATATATATATTTAATTCTCAGTTACCAAGAAAGAATGAACCCTATTAAATTCTTCATTTGTGGTGGAAGTGCAAGTATGGTCCTGACATCCTAAGCAGGAAAAGATAAAAAAATATTGATGCAAAAACATTAAACATTTTAGCATAAGAAAAAAATACAGCAGCATATTTTAAAAGTATTTATTAGGACTATGCTGGATTTAAATCAATGATACAACTGCAGGGGATCATTTGGTATGATTAATCCTACAAACAAACAAAAAACAAGTCACATGATTATATCAGTTGACACTGAAAAAACCTTTGACAAAATACTTCCTGGACACTTTGATAGATTGTGATCTGATTAGTATGAATAATCCCTCAAACAACAACAACAACAAAAAATGCAACCTATCCAGCTCTTATCTTGTGCTACTCATTTAAATTTCTACAAATCCTCCACATGGGGTCTACTGAACATTCTATGGGACTTCTACTGGTTCTCTTAATATATTGTGACTTCCAGTGGAGCACATAGTGTCTGTTAATTAATTAATCAACAAATAAACAAGGATTTTTTAAAGTGTATGAGCTTCTAAACCTTCTAGCAGATACCCTAAACCAGGCTGAAGGTAACCAAAAGGCCTAAAACTTATCATTTACTTAGGGAAGTCAAGCGCTTCTGTGGCAGAATGGGTAGATGAAAGCCATCAAGGCAGTTGAAGTAGGGGCTTTGGAGGGCTTAGAGCTTGATCAGACATCAAAGATGCCATCATCCACTCATCCTGGGCCATCACCAGTCTTCCTGACTTTTATCTTGCTACTGTACTTTGATGACTCTGGAAGAGAGGAGGCTGATGACTTTGTGTAACTGCCTCACTTAAATCCAATTTATGGAGAAGGCAAGATATCATCATGACTTATTACTGGTCCTCTTTGAAAATAAAGAAGGAATAATAACTTTGTGCAATACTTTGGTATTGGGGTCACAAAAGCCTTGCTTAGTCTTTGCTCTTGCCAAAAGACCAGATTACCATTTCTCTAATAATACATCTCTGATGACATCCTCTATGTTCTTTCCTTTATAAAATTCTTGGTTGGTATATTGTAGTGTACTTATTCCCATGTTCCTCTATATAGTCCTGTTGATGATTCAACTTTAATTCTTCAGAAACTGTTGTTTTGTGTCTCCTGAACATACAGTATATCTGGAAGAATATTATTATGAAGAGTCAGCTTTGTTTGAGGAAGAAACCATGTGTGTTGCCATGCTCCTCCATGCCAGCCACAAGCAGAAGAACTAATAAGCTTAAAGAGCAATCCTTATTTTGAATTTGTTTTGAAAGCAAATTATGAATATTATGTACAGGGACAAGTGTGATTTCTTTTTCCAAAGCACCGAATGTTTCTAGTGAATTGCATCAGTGCATATATTTGGAACTTTTTGGTGTTGTATTAAAAATGTTTAAAAGTTTGTGACTAAAAAAAATGGTGTGGGAGGCAATCTGGCTTCCAATATTATCACTCACTTGCAATTACTCTCTGCAAAGTTATCAGTGATCTCTTAATTTACAAAAATCAAATGGCCTTTTCTTAACCCTCGTCCTTTAATATTATTCCTCTCTCTCATCTCCTCGATACTCTCTCCTCTCTTGGTTTTCACAGCACTGTTGTTTCTCTTTTTTTTCTTCTACCTGTTTGACTGCTCCTCTGGCTTCTTCACTACTTCTTTACTCAGGTAACACTCGCTAGGAGTTCTTTTTTAAATTTCCTCTCCTCTCTTCTCTTGATGATATTATCAGCTCCCACTGGTTTAATTATCATTTCTGTGAAGATGGTTCCAAGGTCTATCATTATTAACTCTTTTGGACATATTACATTAGATATCTATTAGGCATCTCAAATTGGAATTCCCCATGTTCCATATAGAACTCATCTTTCCACCCAATCTTTCCCCTCTTCTTAGCTTCCCTATTACAACTAAGGACAATACCATTCTCCCAGGGACCCAAACTCCTAACCTTAGATATATCCTCAACTCTTCATGTACTCCCACCCAAGAATATATCAGAACCAGTTTGTATTAGCTTACAAAAGACAATTGTCAAATTTTCAGGGCAAGCATTTACACCTAAGAAATTGAGGACAGCTCCAAATCAGGGGTTGACTTATTGTTTAGTAGGTTGTCTATATTTAAGAAAGTGATGGGAAAATATTAATAATTCATATTAAACTTAAAAGTAAATTTTGGGGGAGCGATTAACATTTACTAGCACACTGCCCTACATTTCCAATTAGTTTATCATTTCTACCATCACAACATGTTCCATATATGCCTCTTCACTCCACTCACATGGCTGCCACCTTTATACAGGCCCACATCACCACATGCCTACATTATTGCAATAGCCTTTCAATTAGTTTCATTGCCTCCAGTTATCTATCCTCTACTCAACTACCAAAAGCACAGGTGACAAGAACAGGTCTGACTATGTCACCATGTATTAATATAATAAACTTCAGTGGCTCCCTATTATCCTCTAGGATCAAATGTAAAATTCTCTTGTCTTTTAAATAATTTACAACCTGGTCCCTTCCTACATTTTTATTCTTCTTATACTTTATTCTCCTATATATATTCCATGACTGAGATACAATGGTCTATTTGCTATTCCTATGACATGACATTTCAAAACCCAGCTTCCAAGAAAAAAGAACCCATATTCTTCATATTGGCTGTGGGATACCTCATGCCTGGAATTATTACCCTAGAAGGTAGCTTCTACTATCTGGATTTAGAACTTAGCTATAAATCACCTCTTGTAGGTCATTCCCTGATCCACTGAAATGCTTGCAACTCCCTGTGAGTTACTTTCCATTTACATTCTGTATACATCATCTGCATTTACAATATTTGCATTGTCTCACCCATTAGGATATGACCTCCTTATAGGAAGGGATTATATTTTTGTTTTCCTTTCTTTGTGTCCCTAGAATTTAGCTTAGTGTCCGATACATGGTAGCACTTAATAAATTCTTGTCAAATAACTGATTGTAGTCATTAAAAACCTGTTACAATTTCTGTAAGGCAATTCAATCTGGCACCACTCTTGCAATTCTGAGCACAGTTCATTGTCCATCTCCAAAAACTATCCAAGAGATAAAGATATATAGATACATCAATATCAAAGTCAATATAAAGATATAGAAGGGCAATAGGTCACAGTGTATGGGGTTTGTGGAGTGTGCAGAGAGGACTGGTACCTCTGGTATGAGCCCTTGCTGAACACTCTTCAGGGCTGATCATCCATCTTTGATGTCTACCTGTCACCCAGATCTTACCTGTGGCTTTAAGAAGTTGTAGCATGTGTAGCAGCTAACCCCTGGCAGAACTGCCTTAGCAGATAAACTAAATCAGGTTGAGGGTAATGGAAAGATCTCAAACCAACCAGTAAGTTAGAGGGATGTCTACCAGAGGAATAATTGGATGAAAACAATTTGTTCCAACAGCTATGAAGGAGGCTGAAGGAGACACTGTGGCATGCTTAGAGCTTGATCAGACATCAAAGATAACAAGATCCTTTATTATATTCCAGGCCAGTGATGGTGATTCTATGGCAAGAGTGCCAAGGATGGCACAAAGAGTGCTCTCTATGGGCACACAGCCACGCTTCCTCCCCACTCGCACTCCCCGTCATTACTGGAAAGGAAGAAGGACTTGATTGGAGCTTCTCCCTTCCCCCTCTCTACCATGCCCGTACTCTTATAAATACTGAGACACTCAGTGACCAGGATTCAGAACACAGCTCTGTGGTTGGTCACCTTTCATTCCATTAGCTAATAATGTACCGTGTACAATCTCATGATGGCAAACTTGCACAAGCAGTAGTGGCGTCCTGCATTTCCATTGTGTATAGTATGGTATTCAGCTGCAAAATCCCATGATGTAGTGAAAATTCCGTGATACAGAATTATATATATATATATATATATATATGTATATATATGTATGTATATTTTTAAATCCATGATACAGTGAAGCCACTATAACTGAACTGTGTAGTGAGGGATGACTATAATATCTATACTAATTTAAATATTTTAATTTATACCAAACTAACAAAGTAGTACTTTATCAAACTATACAAAGATAATATATTTAAAATCTTTTAAAGAAACAAATGTTCAAAGACTTTGAGAAAAATAAAAAATAGAAACTAGCAATGAATGCAACCTAGCACTACTAGTTATCAAACCATATTATAAATCAATAATAACTAAAACTATTTGGTTTTCAAAAAATAGAGAAAGGTGACACAGTGAGAAAGAAAATATGAAAACTTTAAAAATCAGCAAAGTAGCTTAATGCTTGATGAATCCAAAAACCAAAGTAGTGAGGAAATGAGTTCATATTAGATAAGAATTACTGGGAAAACTTGGTAGTAGTTTGAAACCATCAACATATATCACACACCACAAAAAGTTCTAAATGGAAAAAAAATGATGAAAAAGTATGAAGTAATACCATTTAAAAGAAGAAATAGAGAATTACAGGTCATACTTTTTTTCAAGACAGTGGCTGGAGGGATGGAAGATACATACACACAAAAGAGAATGTTTAAATTATGTGCAGTTTTTATAAACTGTGAAATTGGTAATTAAAAAAGATGTTGGAAGAAAATTTCTTTTAATCAAACATCTCTTATAAATTTCTGACATCTAGGTTATCTATAGCAGGAGTAAGCTAACTATGGCCCATGCACCAAATCTGGCCCACTGTTTTTTCTTAGCTCATGAGCCATGGCGGTGGAAAAAAAAAATGATAAAACAGAAAGCTGTGTGGGCTGCATTTGGTCCTTAAGCTGTAGTTTTCCAACCCTAGATTGAAAGTATTGATACAAATATGTATGAAAAGCCACCCCCAACTCCATTTGCTTAATGGTGAAAGAATATAAACAATTTTTTAAAGAAAAGCTCATTATAAATAACCACATGAAACAGTTCTCCAAATCATTAGTAATAATATTAGAAATTAAAACAACTCTGGGATTTCACTTCTTGCCTGGGAAAATTGGCAAAGATGATAAAAGATAGAAAGAGTAAATGTTGGGGAGGGTATAGGAGCACAAGCGCACTGACGGTTGGTAATTTTCCTGTCTTGTTTTTGACATCCAGTTGGTTTTACTTAAGTGTTTTTCTTTGTTATAAGGGAGGATTCTTATGTAGGAAAATGGCTATTGGGAAGTAACTATGATGTATAAAACAAAAAAGCATCAATGAAACTTTAAAACAAAACAAAAGAGGGTCATTCATGCCTCTTCAACTGTTCCAACCAAGTATTCAGAATATTTCTTGTTTACAAACCTTTCAAAGCACCAGGGGAGGAACTACAAAGAGAAAGAGAGAGAGAAATGCATATTTTCTCCTTAAAATTTCAAGGTGAGTTTTAATATCCAGGGTTAAGGGGAAAGAAAAGGACATATACACATGAGATGCAAATATATATTCATGATATCCATCCTACATACACATGCATGTATATACACACATGTGGCATGTATGTGTGTTTTAATATATCCAACATGCACATGCATATATATTCATGATGTGTTTGCATATTTTCCATTGATATCCCTCATATACTAGGCATATATAAATTGACACATATGTGTGATATATTTCCTCTATATGCCCTTCATATACATATGTATACATACATCCGTATCATGTACATATGTATATATCTATTATATGTATACATATACATATATGATATGTGTTAACCATTTTCATATATCCAATATATCCATGCATTTTCATATATACATCCTTCATACACATGCATATATATCCACATTTTGATGTATATGCATATGCTTTTTCATATATACATTTGTTGTACATATATACCTATATGTACACATACCTTTAGATAGATATAAAATGTTTATGTGTACATACACACATACTATCTATATGTATAATGCATATATGTGCAGTTTTCCTATTCATATCCTTCACATAGATCAGTGTGATTTCCCCAGTAATTTCTGAATGATTCATGATTTATTAAGATCTCCATGACTTTACTGTGACTTCTAAATAAGGTGCTTTGTAGGACTGAAGCTGAAAGACCCAGTTTAGTGGGAATCTGCCTTTTCCTTGTCACTAGGGAACATTTTCCCAGATATATACACAGATATGTGTCCTGCACTGAGCAGGTCAGCAGGCCGTAGGTAAATACATGAATCAAATCAAAGCAAATAGCTGTGACACATTCTGTTGGAGTACAATCAGATGGGGTCCATAGCCAACTTAAGCAAAAAAAAACAAAGACAGCTAGGATCTACCATACACTTAACCCTAATATCAGGATATTCCACTGCATTGGGCAGAGAAAAAAATTAGTGGTTTGAGGTTTTATAATAGTTCCTATTTCACTTGTACCTTAAGTCCATTAAATCATTGAGACAAGAACAATTGCTCCCACTTTATAGTTGGTAAAATTGAGGTGCAGAGAAGTTCAGTAACTTGTTGGGGGTTACATAACTTTTTAAAGTTTTGAGCTTTGGTCTTCTAGCTCTGAAACCAGCGACATGATCTGCCTTATCTTAGGTTAACTATAAAGAAAAATTAAAAAAAAATACAAGTCCATATAGGGAAATATATAAAAACAAGTGTGAACAAATGAAAGGTAATGTCACATGCATTATAGCTTTATGACCTACTTTAAAAGCTGAGGTGTGAATTTCATTCTCCAATAGTCTCTGTTAAAGAAGAGGTAAAAAAGGATAGAGGTTTGTGATATGCAGAATATGCTTCCCCTTCTATAAATGGAGGGGGAAAGACCAGATAATGATCTCTGGTTTCCTTCCCTCCTTGACTTGCTATGAGTCTTTGGAAAAAGCAGACATAGAAACCAGACCTAGCAGAATAGATCTATGTCCCCTATTCAGAGATGACCTTAGAAGACAGCATATGAGCTTTGAGATTTGGAGCATTGGTTTCTTAAATGTTGAACCTACAAGAACAAGTCCTGATTCATTCTTTTTGTTATTATTGAGTTGTTCAGTTGGGTACGACTCTTTGTGACCTGTGTACCATATTAAGATAGTACAATTCCATGGAGTTTTCTTGGCAAAGATAGTAGAGTGGTTTGCCATTTTCATTTCCAGAGAATTAAGGCAAGTATAGGTTAAGTGAGTTGCTCAGGATTACACAGTTAACAAATATCTGAAGCCAAAATTTGAACTCAGGTATTACTGATTCCAAGTCCAGTGTTCTATTCTATTGAAGACTTACTATATGTAAGATACTGTGCTATGTACTAGAGATACAAAGAGTGGATAATCCTTGTCTTCACAGAGCTTATTATTTTGTTAAGGTTAGGAGAAGGGGGATCATATCGTTTGGCATTTGTACAAAAGAAGTAAATTTGAAACTGAAGAGGGAAGGAGAAAGGAACACTAATATGGGGTCAGGAAAGGTTTCCTAAAGAGTTAACCTCAGATAAACCTTGAAGAAAGCAGAATTCCAAGAAGTCAAGATGAGAAAGTGCATTCCAGGCAGGAAACTGCCTAGGTGAAGGCAAGGAAGTGGGAGATAAGTGGCAGAGGATTGGGTAATATCCCTCTAAATGGATTGCTCTTCCAGCCTGTTTGGTTTGCACACACAACACTGATATAGAGAGTTCTTTCTGTTGATGCAGTGTTAATTTTTTTTTAATTTCCTTCAGGGCAACATTCCAGTACATTAAGATCAGATAGACAGATAGACCGGATTCCAAGCACTCTTTCTCCCAAGAGAAAGCTACAAACAAAACTTTAAGCACAAAATGACCCCAATCATCCATCACACTTAATTTAAAGGAAAAAAAATAATCTAAATAACCTCAGGATTGTAGCCAATAAAATTTTCACATGATAGTAGAATGTTACACCTGGGAGGGATCTTAACGATCATCTGCATTCCCATCATTTTAAAAAGAAGAAAAATACTCTATATTTGGAGCCGAACGATATAGGTTTACATCCTGACTATATCATTTATCAGATAGCAGACTCTATCATTTGAGAGACTGAATAAATAACTTTCTTTCTCTTGGTCTCAGTTTCCTCATCTATAAAATGAAGAGTTTGGACTAGATCAGTGACTCTAAAATCCTTCACTCTCCGGCCCCTTTATAATCTCAAAAATTATTGGGGATCCCCCTCCAAGAGCTTTTGCTTGTTTGTGTAGGTTCATATCAATTAATATTTATGACATTAGAAATCAAGACATACTAGTATTCATGTGAAAATAATTTTGACCTTGTGGACACCGTGAAAGGATGTCAGGGATCTCTGGACTATATTTTTCAAATCAATGGACTTTTCGATTAACTTTAAAACCCTTGCTTGCTCTAAATCAATGAACTTATGAAATTAACCACAGAATCAAGGCCAAAAGCCAGGTTTCCTATCTCCTGGCATAGAGCTCTCTCCCTATGGTCTCTCATCATAAAGAGTGGACAAATTGTAAGGCAATACCTGAAGTGCATCCTTGAGAAAGATTTTTATTTTCTCCAGTGCCTTTGCTTTATAGCCCAATGCAGGGTATGCTGGTGTACTTCTATTACTTGGAATCTAGACTCTTCCCATTCTTAAAGAATCTGGTCTCTCCTGGACTCCCCATCCCTCCTACCCCCATTAATGTCCTTCCTACTTAGTCCCTGCCTTAGCCCCTCAGTGCCCAAAGCTCCCCCCACCATCCATATGTAAAACACGGATTTGCATAAAACCAGGAAACTTATTTCTAAATGATTTCTCAAGTGTCAGAGCCACCCAGCCATGCCCCAAATGGCACACATAATTAAAGCTTGCCCTTGGCTTGGTTTATTAGTAGTACCTGTATATTTGCAGAATGACAGTGTCCTCTTCTTGCCTGAAACTATTTGCAAGTTATACCTGGAAATATTTACTGGAAGGATTTAAAATATCAGATCTATTCTCTCTTTCTCCAGAGCCATTAAATTAAGACTAAAGGAAACAAGTAGCAAGATGTGGTAGAAAGAATGCTGAGTTTGATATTCAAGAACTGGATTTTGAATTGTGGCCACCACATTTGTTGCCTTGGGTAATCCATTAACCTCTCTAAGCTTCAACTTCCTTGTGTGGAATGAGAGCTTGGAACTAGATGACTTCTAAGTTTCCTTTATTTTAAATATTGATGGTCTGATGGCCAGGATTCAGTCCCTATTTCTAACGCTAGGCATATGACCCTGGGCAAGTCATTCTGAGCCCTTGTGCCTCCCAAGGAAAGCATTTTGTAATCCTAAAAGATGAATATAAATTGTAGATCCTGATTATCATCAGTAACTATCATTAGTAGTAATAGTAGTAGTAATAGCAACAGCAGCAGCAGCAGCAGCAGCAATAGCTGCAGCAGTAATAGTAGTAGTAGTAGTAGTAGTAGTAGTAGTAGTAGTAGTAGTAGTAGTAGTAGTAGTAGTAGTAGTAGTAGTAATACTAGTAGTTGAAAATTCATTTGTTTTGTTTAAAAGCATTTGTTTTATATAATTTATATAATTCTATATAACTATGAAAAAAAGGTGACTGCCCCCTGTTTTTTGTATTTTGGTGGTTTTTTTTTTCCAAAAACCACCAAGTATTTGGTTTTCTTTTGTTGTAAAAATTGTTGCCATTTTCCCCTTGCATTAATGTATATACCCTTTATTTTGATTGTGATTGTAAGTTTATTTGTCTTTGTTATGATCCATTGGGGAGACTGGTCTCCCAAAGGATCACAGGGGGAATGTTCAGTTTAAAATGGATCTGAACCTTGGAAGACTACATCTCCCAGGACCCTTTACTTCAACTTCCTCATATAGATCCCACTTCCTTTGTGGGAGGTGTCTGAGAGAGAATAAAAGAAGAGAGAAGCTCAGGTTTTGGCACCTTTTCTCCCAGAGAGCCTTTTTCCCCCAGGGACCTTTTCCCCAAACCTGGGTGGAGAGCTTTGGACCCTGCATTGCTGCCAGAGATTTAATTTTCCCTGGCTTTCCCAAACCTTTCTTTTCTAAACTTAAATAAACCCAACTAAATATCCCTGGAGTCTAGTCTGATTTTATCTGCTCTTCAGCTTACCTCTAAAAGGCTCTAGACAATTTCCCTACTGGGGTTGGGGGGGGGGGAACTCAGCTACCTTCATTTCCCTACCTTCCCCTCCAATTTTCAACCTACATGGTATTATCAGTAGGAGGAGGAATGGTAGCAATAGTAGTAGTAGCAGTAGTGGTAAGTAGCAGCAATGAGTAGTTATAATAGTAACAGCAGCACCAGTAATTGTAGCAATTGTAACAGTAGTAGTAGTGGTGGTGGCCATAGCAGTAATAGTAGTAATATAGGTAGTACTAGTAGTAATAATAACAGTAGTGGTAACAGCATCAGCAACAATAATAGAAATAGTAATATTAGTGATATTAGGACTAATAGCAGTGGAGACAACCATAGTAATAGTAGAAAAAGTAATAGTAACAAATGTAATAATAATAATAATAATATTACTAGTAGTAGTAGTGGTAGAACTAGCAGTAGTAGTAATAATCCTAGTAGAAAGAGTTGTGAAAGTAATAGTAGCAATAGCAGCTAGTAATAGTAATAACAGTAGTAGGAACAATAGCAGCTCTAAGAGTCACAATTGTGATAGCAATAATAATAGTACTAGTAGTAGTAGCAACAGCAGTAGGAATAGGAATAGGAATAGTGGGAACAGCAGCAGAGTAGTTTTAATCATTGTAATAGTGATAGTAATAGCAAAAGCAACACTAGTAATAGTAGTAGCAGCAGCAGCAATAATAGTAATGGGAGCAACAGTAATAGTAGCAAGAATAATAGTACTAGTCATAGCAGTTGTTGCAATAATAGTGGTAGTAACAGCAGCAGCACTAATGGTAGCAATTGTGATAGAAATAATAATAATTATTATTATCATCATAGTTTATTGTTATATTTTATTATATAAATTATGTATAATTTAATATTATATTGATATATTATATTTTATTATAATATTTATTGATATTGTATCATATCTATATTTATAATAATAGTAGTAGCAGTAGGAAAAGTAATAGTAGTGGTGAGAACAGCAGTAATAATAGTAGTGGTGCTAATAGGAATAGTAGTAGTAGCAGCAGCAGTAGTAGTGATAACAGTGGTGGTGATGGTTGTAGTATAGTAATAAAAGAAGTCAGATGAGAAGTTAGTAGTAGAGGCAACAGTGATAGGAGGAGCAATAATAGTAGCAGCAGCAGCACCTCAACTCTACTCCCCCTTCTGTGCGTCTCTCTGGGTCTCTCTTTCCTTATCAGTGAGGTACAAAGATTGAACTAGATGATGGAGAATCCCTTCTAGGCTTTTGGTCCTGTGAGAACTTTGTCTTAAGAGAGAGATTTAGTGATCAGAACATAGGATCACATAGTAATGATAATAAATAGCATTCAAATTGTGCCTCTTCTGTGCAAAATTCTTTACAAATATCATATTTTGATCCTTATGACAAGCCTGGAAAGTAAGTATTATTATTATCCCCATTTTACATTTAAGGAAACTGAGGCAAAGAGAAGTTAAATGATTTGACCAGGGTCACATAGCTACTAAATGTCTGAGGCTGGATTTAAAATCTTATCTTCCTGACTCCAGCCCAGCACTGTATCTACTGGGCCACTTAACAACTGCCTAAAAGATCTAGAGCTAAGAGAGAGCCTCAAAAATTATTCTAATCCAATCCTGTAATTTTATAGATGAGGAAACTGAGTCCCAGGTATGATAAGTGGCTTTCCAAGGCCATAAATCTATTAAGTTTCAGAGGTAGGATTTGAATTCAGGCCCTACAGATGAATATGTTCTAATATTATGATCATTCTGTACTAGTATTTATAAATTATGCCTCATACAAATGGTCAGAATGAGTTAGAGAAGTAGGGCAATTGCCTGGCTACTTCAAGTCAATTAAAAATAAATAGGTAGAGAGGGAAATAAGAATAATTTACCTTCAATGAATCATCCATATTAATTACCTACATTGAATGAACCCATTAGAGAACATTTTCTTTTCTCACTTCACTTTTGCTGATATAGATTGGAAATGAGTATTCTCAAAGCACCTGTGATGAGATAAAGAAAAAAATACATTGATTCTAATTAGGTTTCTATTTATGGCTTTTATATAAATATACTTATTTAAATTGTTCAAACAAAATAGCTAGCAAACAAAATTCTGGAAGGCAGACTTCCCTTTCCTCATGCTCTGATCACCTGCTGAAATGCAATTAAGCTGGAAAGTGAGCATTCTTTCTTCCCTCAAGTCTGTGGTGACTGTGAAGGACAGGGACACCTTCTTGGAATTTCCACTGTCTCACTGAATCAGAGAACAAAAAGGGTTATGGAGACAGGTAGGAATTTTAGTTAAAAGAAATGAGTTCATAAATTGCATCCACCATTCATCAGCCATTTTACTATGGACAAATTACTTAATTTCTCTGATCTTGAGTTTCCTGCATTGCAAAATAGAGATAGTACTCTCTTGCATTCCTTATTTCATGGGATTTCTGTGAGGTAATTCTTTTGTGAAGGGCATGCAAATATGCTAACGTGATAAATGGAGTAATTCAATCTAGTTTAATTCAACAGATATTCATTAAATACCTACTGTATGTCAGGGCATGTGTTAGGCTCTAAGGATATAATGAAAAAGAAAGAAATAGTCTCTGCCCTCAAGGAGTTTGTATTCTACTGGAGGTGAGGGAGCAGATAATATACTCACAAAGATGAGCTAGATATATAAAGGCATCTATATTTCTGTAATTATGTGCATGCAGAGGAGAGAGACACAAAAACACAGACAGAAAGAGATAGTAATTGGGAGTGACTAGCAAAGGGAAAATCAGGATTATGGCATTTAAGTTGAAGTTTGAAGGAACATAGGGGTTTTATGAGATGGAAGAGTGAGGTACATGTAAAGTATGATTTATGCAATGGAAATGGAAGATGCAATGTCAAAAAGAAAAAAAGGCTATTGGTCTATTTTCTTCTCGACCAGCAGGGAAGCAAGGTTGGCTAACGACAGATGGACTAGAAAGACATGAGCCATAATTTTTTTTATTCACCAGCTATTTGGTGTTTGATTTTTGATAATATGGACACTTTTCATTTGCTCTGAGCTTCCCCTTGAAGTAACCCCTTGCCAAATCAAAATATGAGTCAAATCCTACCTGTTTCTGAATTAGGTCAGAAATCAAGAATTGCAAAGGGATTCCTGGGACAATTTGGAAGGGATCATGGACCCTGAAAATACAGACAACCAAAACAATTAGCAGAGGAGAAGCTATGTGAGTGGCAGAAGGAAATCAGCCCTTTCATTCCTCACTCTTTCCCAAGACCCTCAACCTGTAAACACATAATCTTTAATTTTTTTCCAAAAGGACAAGTGGAGCTAAAGGATTTCAAAGAACAATCGACTGATACACAAGACAGGTTGCTGGATCCTCTCATTTGGAATTTTGTGGTTTGCTTAGGGTTTAGAAGACATGGCAAAGAGCTTCCCAAGAAACACCACAGAAGATGAGAAACTTTAGTTTCAGTGTCAGGGTTCTTAGCATCCAACTTAAATGGGAAAGGCAGTTGCTATGTCACATCAATACAAAATGATGACATGAGGCAGCATGGTATAGTTAAAGAGATAAGGAAAGAGTACTGGAATGGTCAGAGGGCCCAATTTCAAATCCCAGATCAGTTCACTTGCTACCTTTGTTCTTTTGGACAAGCTATTTGACCTCTGGGATATTAATGTTTTCATTTGAACAATAAAAGTGTGATCCTTGATGGTTTTACTAAACTCATCAGCCATAGCATCAAAGAAAAAAGTTGTGGCATAGATGCCATTTCTTCCCCATTTTACAGATGAAGGAATTGAGCCTGAGTGGTCAAATAAGTCATCTAAAGTCACATAGCCACTAAGTATTTCAAGTAGGATTTGAATTTATAAGTCTTTCTAAGTCCAGAGCCAGCATTCCATTTGGTGCTACCACTGAGGCTAGAAGGAACCATGGAACTCATCTAACTAATCGTCCTAGGCAACTGAGGCCCAGAGAGGTCAACCAGTGGACACACTATTAATTAGTGGCATAGTCTTGAGGTATTCAGGGAAGGCTAGCACCTCTAGTGTGAGGGCTTATTATGTCCTTTTTAGGGCTTCTTTCATCCTTTTATGTCTATCTGCTCTCTTCTGTGACTCCAAGAAGCTATAGCAGTGATGGTTAACCTTTGGCATAGGTGCCAGGAATGGCACAGAGAGCACTCAGTGTGAGGAACAGGCACAGCACTTGGTCTGGGAGGGGAAAGAGGCAGGGCCCAAAAGGTTCATCATCACTGAGCTATAGCATGCACAGCTGCCACACCTTAGCAAAGCATCTTGCAGGCAAACTTAGATTTGAATTCAAGTCTTTGTGACTTCAGAGCCAACACTCACTCTACTCTATCCACTCTGGAACTTGGATGCTTTAGTTTTATTATCTGAGGAGTGAGAATAACAGTTGCATTACTTATCTCTAAGGATATTTATAAATAAAGTGATTTGTGAATCCTATAGTGCAATGGAAATATCAGCTGCTATTTTCAGTGTACACAGTAAACTGTTCCTCATAATGACCTGGAAATGTCAACATCTCATCATCCCTTGGTAACTACTCAAGCACTGGGAGGATTTGATTGCCCCATCCACCCTCATGCTGTCTATCTGAAAGAAAGAGAAAGCCGATCTTATGATCTCTTCTCCCCCCTGTATTGTGTTTTACCACTGTTTGCTACTTATTTGGGTTACCTTGGCCAAGTCACTTCTCTTAATTAAAATTCAGCTTCATGACCTGCTGAATGATGGATAACATTCCAGCTCTAAATCAATGCTATTTTCACTACATATGCATCAAAGTGCTATAAGTTTCAATTTGCTACGTGTCCATCTAGTGGCATGAATGAGTAATTCATATCCTCCAAAGGCTAAAGACCTTGGGAGAGTTTGAGTGTTTATGTAATGACTTTGAGCTCCTTGGAGGACGGGAAGTACATGTTATGTCTCCTTAACAACAAAGATCAGTATGATATAACATAAATCTAAGTGTAAGGAAAAAGATTTCCAATTCCAGGTTCATATTTCCGAGGTCTATTTATCCAAAGTATATTCATTATGTTTCATAAACTAATATTTCTATTTATAAGAATTGTATTTATCATAAAGTATATCCATAGTAATATTTATCAAAATAAAAATGCAGTTCATAAAAATCATTGGCATTTACCCTATGGCATATGGGAAAATAGGATCTGTTCTACCAATGGATGGAAACTTTCAGCATTACTTACCCTGACCATTTTTAAAGAAATTGAGCCAATGAATTCCCAGAGCATCTTTGTTTTGCTATGAGGTGAAAGATGGTATGCTTCTCTCTGTCTCTGCCTCTGCCTCTCTCCTCTCTTCCCTTCCCCATCTTTCTCTGCCTGTCTGTCTCTTTCTTTTTCTAACTCCACCCACTCCTGCCAGCTTGCAAATTCTCACTTCTCACTGCCATCAGGAGGACTGGTGAGATCATGGGGTTAGCTCTATTTGTAATTTATCAAATGCTGGGAGCGACCCTCACAGAATTTGAGGAAAAAGGCAAGAAGGGAGATTCATCATACACACACACACACACACACACACACACACACACACACACACCCATCCCACTCCACCTCTATACATAGAGACTCCTGCCAGGGCCCCCCTGTGCCCATTAGCATTGGACAGGACAAATGGCCTATTTTTGATCCCTCCAAGTCAGCTGCCTTGCACGTGCCGCTGCCTCTCTCATTCTCCATTGTTCTTCCAGCCCCCTAGCAGCAGGAGGTAGGGGACATGTGGAGCCACTCTCACCCTCTGACCTCCAACCCAAGCCTTTTCATCACACCCTAGACAGACACTGTCCACGAACCTGAATGGGGAACTGCAGCTTCCCTTCCTCTGATGGCTCATTAATCTGCCGGGTCATACATTCCTCTGGCTCTTAGCCACCCTTCTCTCTCTCTCCCTCCCCAGCAGGATAAAACCAGGGTGAATCCTCTTCTTCTGATCAGTAAGTACAACTCAAGAACTCTGGGACTTGGCTTGTGTGAGAAACAGCTCAGTATCTACGATAGAGTGTTCATGTAAATCAAATGCCAGGATGCACATGCTTTATCAGCATGTACACTGACTGGCTTTCCCCTTTCAAATGTAAACCCTCATGGAGGAGATACTGGATCAGTTGTATATTTGGCACAGTACCTAGAATGTTCAGGCTCCTTTACACTCACGCACGCGCATGCACGCACACGCACACACACACGCATTTATTTATTATTCAGTTGTTTTTCAGTTGTATCTGACTCTTTGTGATCCCATTTTGGGTTTTCTTCACAAAGATACTGGAGTGGTTTGCCATTTCCTTCTCCAGCTCATTCTGCAGAGGAGTAACTGAGGCAAGCACAATCAAATGACTTGCCCAGGGTCACATAGCTAGTCAGTATCTGACTCCAAATTGGAACTCATAAAAATGAGTCTTTCTGGTTCCAAGCGTAGTGCTTTTTTTCCTGTGCCACCTAGCTGCCCTACATACATATGTATACACACACACACACACACACACACACACACACACACACACGGATGTATAATTAAATTATTAAGAACACTGAGATTTGGGAATTGAAGAGTCACATACAAGGAAGAGCCAGTAGACCAGAATGACTATATCATAGAGCAGTGATGGGCAAACTACGGCCCTCAGGCCCCCTGAAATGTTCTATCCAGCCGAGCAACATTATTCCTAATCTGTATTGTGGCAGGATAGAACATAAAATGAGTAGGATACAATACAGTAGATACAATGAGTAGGATACAATACAATGAAACTTCAAAAGAGTTACCTTAGAAACAGACTGACAGATGAGCATTTCCTTTCCTTTGGCCCCCTCTTTTAAAAAGTTTGCCCAGAGGGCAGTTGGGTAGCTCAGTGGATTGAGAGCCAAGCCTAGAGATGGGAGGTCCTAGGTTCAAATCTGACCTCAGACACTTCCCAGCTGTGTGACCCTGGGCAAGTCACTTGACCCCCATTGCCTACCCTTACCACTCTTCTGCCTTGGAGCCAATACACAGGGTTAAAAAAAAAAGTTTGCCCATCACTGTCTTAGAGGGTATGGAAATGTGTAGAACCCAAGAAGACTGAAAGATGAGAAGAGGTTCAACCCAAGAGCTTTAAATAAAAGATTTTATATTTGCTCCAGGAAATAATAGATAATCACTGGAGTTTATTCACTGGACTGGAAGAAGAAGTAACATTTTAGATTCATACCTTAGGAAAATCACTTGGGCAATTATGTGGAAGATGGATTGGAGTGGATGAAGAATTGAGGCAAATTGACCAAGTAAAGTTCATTATTTTTTATTATTATTTATTTATTAATAATAGGTGGGTATTTAGACAAAAGCAAACAAATATATTACCAAATGACTCTAAACTGGACATTTAATATTCAATGAAGCTAATTCTCATGCCAGTTAGTTAAAAGGAGTTCCAGGATGCTCTTGAGGAAGCTGAATGTCATCTTTGTCAGTATCCCCCTAGGGTGCTACCTTGTTGTACAGTCATTCATAAGTTATTTCCAACAGCATTTGGGGGTTTCTTGGAAAAAGATCCTGAAGTGATTTTGCCATTCCCTTCTCCAGCTCATTTTTCAGATGAGAAAATGGAAACCAATAGGAGGAAGTGACTTTCCCAGGGTCAGACAGCTAGTAAGTATCTGAGGCCAGATTAGAACTCATGAAGATAAATTTACCTGATGTTCTATCCACTGTACCACCTACTGACTCTAATAATATTATTAATAATAACTTCTTGAATAGTAGCCTAGAGATCTAAAGAATCATATTCAACTTGGACTATCTCTCCCATTCTTTTACAAGACATTATGGGTTTTTCTTACTTCCATATATTTCTTTATGCTGATTCCCATTTTTCTATTCAGCCTCTACCCAACTTTACCTTTGAAATTCTCCCTATCCTTCCATAGTCATCTTGAGGGCTACCTTTTCCATGAAGCCTTACCCCTAACTTAACTGAAGCTAGGACTAATCTTCCCTTTTTCCATAGTTCAGCACCCCACTTTGCTAGGGATGTCAGAGGTACAGAGTATACAATACCAGTATATACCTGTTGGATTAAATTAATCCTTTTAAATACAAGAAACAGATTTTATAGTTTTAAATCTATGAAAGTAGTGAAATAAATGAGGGAACCTTGTAAAGTCTCTAGGAAACGGGTTGTGGATTGGACCAACAATATAGTAGATATCATATTGTATTTTTTTATTTGTATATGAGGAAGCTAAGGGTTGAAGCTAAAAGTTAGAAAGGTGAAGGTGATGGCCAAGGATGCACAATGGCTGGCATAAATTGCATCTACATTGCAAAACCACTGATTTCTAATCCAGTACTCTACTGGACTATGCCAGATTACCTACCAATTTGTTTTATGTCATTTCATCAACAATGCCATCACCCAGTCATATTGTTCTAAGAGCTTCTCACTCCCCCACCTCCAGCCAAAAATTCTTTTATTCCTATTTCTCTCCCTACCCTAACCCTTTTCTTTTAAAACCATATTCTTCTGTTTAAAGCAGAAAAGCAATAAGGCTAGACCAGTGATGGGCCAACTTTTTAAAGAGGGGGCCAAAGGAAAGGAAATGCTCATCTGTCAGTCTGTTTCTAAGGCAACTCTTTTGAAGTTTCATTGTATTGTATCCTACTCATTGTATTCATCAGATTAGGAATAATGTTCCCCCCAACCTCTCCAATCTCCCCACCCCCACTGCATCTGGCCCTTGGGCCATAGTTTGCCCATCATTGAGCTAGACAATTGCAGTTAAGAGACTACTAATCCAGGGTTCAAATCTAACTCTAGATTTGAACCCAGGTCTTTCTGATTCCAGGTCTAGGGCTCTATCCACTGTTACCCAGCTGTCCCTGGGGCATTTTCTTTTTAGCCTAATGTAAATTATGTATAAAAGTTAAGCAGTTTTCTTATTTCTATATTCTGCTGTGAGGGAAACTACATAGTGAGGATCATTTTCTGTTCTCCTTTTTACCCTGAGCTACTTGTGCCATGTACTGGACCTGGATTCAGGAAGGTCTGAGTTCAAATCTGACTTCAGGCACTTACTAAATATGTGATCTTGGGCAAACCGCTTAACCTTTGTTTGCTGAGGAAGCAGCTAGGTAGCTCAGTGGATAGAGTGCTTGGCCTGGAGCCAGGAAGACTTGAATTGAAATCTAGACTCAGATACAGACTAGCAAGATACTTGACCTCTGGTAAACCACTGAAAATGGCAAACCACTTTGCAAAAAACCCCTGGACAGTATAGTCCATGGGGTCAAGAAGAGTCAGACATGACTGAATGACTGAACAACAACTTGTATGGCTATAGTTGAGGAAATGGAGATGCCACCTGAAGAAGTACCTGGAGTACAACAGGGTACCAGGAAGATGTATATAAAGTTTCATGCCATGGTGGGAGAAGAAAAGTATGGTGTAGTATTAGTGCTGGACTTGGAAACAGAAATCTGGGTTCTAATTCTACTTCTGACACTTACCACTGTGTGAACCTAGACAAGTCACTTCATGTCTTGGTTTTCTTGTCTACACAGCGAGGGGGAGGGGTTAGGCCAAATGGCCTCAAAGGTCTTTTCTAGACTTCAATTTATAATATCAAGAAACCTCTTCACTTTCTATACTATTTAAGACCATAAAGTATATGCCTAGGTGCTCAGTGAAAATATTTTGCTGGCAGAAGAGAAATGCCCATTTTGCAGACTGATTATTTGCATGAAGAAGTATACCCAGGAAAAGGAGCAAAAAAGAGTCCTGACAGGGGAATAAATATGGCTATTTCTTGGCCCTCCCTTGCCCCATCCATCCTTTTCTGTTTCCTACTCTGACTCATGCTCACATGGCCTAGCCCTGGAGCTCAAAAAAAGCACAATTATATAGAGAATTTCTCCATTCATGCATGGGATAAAAGAATAAGTATCTCTCTCACCCTCTCTGTCCCCCACATCATCCCATAGCACATGTTTATTTCTCAATTCTACGGAGACAGAGCTGACCTCACTATAAATATTATTGGGACTTTGAACACTTGGTATAAGCAAAATAGCCAAGAAGTGAATTCGTGAAGATGGATTGCTTTTTATTACTTGCACCTATATTGCACATTCAGCCTATATTCCCTTTTCCCTCCTCCCCACTCTAGGCTCTGTCCCTCTCAGTTGCCCAAAATTCTTTCAAAGTGCTAGATCCCAGTACAGTTATCCCACTATCACCCTCCAGAATCATGCTGGTACTGATGTGATGGCATCTGCTCATTGTGTTGGCACAGCTGTCTTCCTTTAGATCCCAGTGTTGTTTTGCTGTAGTGCCCAAGAAGGCTTGAGGTTCTCTGAGAGATTTGGAGCTCTGGCAACCTCATCTAGTGGTGTATAAAATGTTCTCTGGGAGTTACAGAAACTAAATAGTCTCCTGCGTTCAACCACATACTATTATGAGGCCTTTGGGCACCATTTTGTTTTCAGTAAAAGGTTCTTTGCCAAATGGTACCCTGGTGTCCAACAAGGGTTAATAGTTTAGCTGCTTAAACCATAAACAATATCTTATTGACCCTGGCTCATTCTGCTTCCAGATAAGATGTATAAAAAGAAGCAAAACTAATCCCAAGATTTGATTACATTTGGGAAGAAATCTCTATTTTTTTAAAGAGTTTGCTGTTCTATGTGATTTAAATCTTTGTACCATGCTATTAGAAGGTAAAAAATAAATAAATTAAACAAAAACAAAAGCAAAAAAACATTGCTGTGGGAATTGAGGTTTGCTACAAGTGCCCTTTGGAGAATACAAACCCATCATATTTTATCTACTTGTTTTTCCAAGCTACTAATAAGGCCTACACAGCATGTACAGGGAGCTGCTCTACATAACTGGTGGTGAGATAGAGATACACAGATCAGAGAATCTGGGTCAAAAAGGAGAAAATGGTACAGACTTCCTGGACATGCACTGAAGAAGATTCATTGCTTTAGGCAATCCATGATAAGAAGTTACTAAGGGAAAAAATATGAATCGATCCCTTCCAGATTCATTAGCTAGCAGTCCACTGCAAAGAGAAGAGTGAGCAAAAAGGAAGTTAGAAAATTAAAATAATCAAATGTTAAACTTTTCTAATATATTTATTAGTAGTATTTTCTTTAATTCTGGCTTTGATAAATGTCAAAGATAATGATAACAACTCATCTTTTTTTTTTTTTTTGTAGTGTTTTAATTTTATTCTGAGGGGAAAAACTGCCTCCTTTAAAAACAGCACCAACAGAAGGTATTTTTTATTGACCTCTGACTTTTATACCACTATCCTTGCATTTTTCAAGGCTAATGGTTTCATTTCCAGTGGCCAGTTCGCTTAGATGAGGTTATTATAATCATAGGATCATATACTTGGGGCTGTAAAAAACAGTAGAAGTACAACAATCCTATCCAGCCCTCATTTGAAAAATGAGATAATGGAAGCCCAGAAAGGTTAAATAATTTATCCAAGGTCACACAAAAAATCAATAAGTAGCAGAGTTAGGATTAAAATCTGGTACTTTTTTTTTAAGCCCTTACCTTCCGCCTTAGAATTAATACTACATATTGTTTTTTTTTTTTTTTGTTTTTTTTTTTGTTTTTTTTTTTAAACCCTTGTACTTCGGTGTATTGTCTCATAGATGGAAGATTGATAAGGGTGGGCAATGGGGGTCAAGTGACTTGCCCAGGGTCACACAGCTGGGAAGTGGCTGAGGCCGGGTTTGAACCTAGGACCTCCTGTCTCTAGGCCTGACTCTCACTCCACTGAGCTACCCAGCTGCCCTACATATTGGTTTTAAGGTAGAAGAGCAATGAGGGCTAGACAATGGGAGGTTAGATGACTTGCCCAGGGTCACACAGCTAGGAAATTTCCAGGGCTATATTGAAACCTAGGACCTCCCATTTCTAGGCCTGGCTTTCAATTCACTTAGCAATTTATACCTAGCTGACCCTGTCCCAAATCTAATACTCATTCAAGGCAGTATGATATAGGTAGCAAAAGGCCACAGTTGTTAAGGAACTAGACTTGGAGACAACAAGACCCAAGTTCAAATCCTGATTTAGACATTTCCCAGATGTATGGCCCAGGGTAAATCACTTAACCTTTTGCACCTCAGTTTTGTCATCTGTAAATGGAGATACCTAACTAAAAGTGATAAGGTTCTGAGGGCTATGCAAGATAACATATGTAAAGTGCTTTGAAAATCTTAAAGCATGATGTAAGTGCTAGTGATGATGATGATGGTGAAAGTTGCAAACAGTTCTTTGAAATATCTCTCTGGGGAAGGAGGAAGAGATATATTTTAGGAATATTACTGGATAAATAAGACTAATGAATTAAGCAAAAACCATGAGAAGCATACCAGAGAAGTACCATGAAGAACATATGACTTTTTGGGTTTGGAGAAAGACTTACTTAAATGACGATATTAGACAATATAACACATTGAATTGAGAATAACAGGAAATTATAGATCTTAGAGCTGGATCTCTTTGTTCCCCTAGTTGCCTTGCTCTTGTGCTTGGTGAATTCTTTTTTATTCTTTAAAGTTCAATGTATATATCACACCCACAATTTCCACACACTGGTTCATTAATTCATCTGTTCAATAGTCTCCTAGGCATTTTGGTGGCACTGTGCATAGAGTGTTGGGGACTGGAGTCAAGAAGACATGAGTTCAATCCATCCTCAGACACTTACAAACCCTATGACCCTGGGCAAGTCACTTAACCTCTGTCTGCCTCATTTTCCTCTAATATAAAATAGAGATAGTAATAGCACTTACTTCCCATGGTTGTTGTGGGTATCAAATGAGATAATATTTGTAAAGTGCTTCCTTAGCATAACCCCTGGCACCTAGGGAGTGCTATAAAAGTGCTTATTCTTCTTCTCCTTCTAATTGGCCTCCATACTACCAGTCTTTAACCTCTCCAAGCAATCTTCTACATAGCTGCCAAAGCGATAGTCTTAAAGAAAATGTTTGATTATGTCAGTCTTTGTTCACAGAACTTCCCTTTGCCTCTGAAATATACCTTTCTCTGTCTGTCTGTCTGTCTCTGTCTCTCTCTTTCTCTCTCGCTTTTGATATATATGAAGCATTTCACAGCCTCGACCCATTCTACCTTTCAAGATCATACTAGATTGTCCTTTTCTATGCATTCTATTTTCTTAACACAGAGACCTGTGTTAGTTGCTTTAAACTACATTCTATCTACTCTCTCTTTGGCTTTTCATTGTCTGTTTCCTAGGCTCCCTTTTTTGCCTCTTAGATTACCTAGCTTCCTTCAGAGGCTGGCTTAAGTGCTATCTCCTTCAAAAGGCCAAATCAGATCTTTCCAGGAGTGTGATGCTAAATATTTAAAAACTGGCTCTCTAGGGGGGAAATGTACACATGACATGCTTTTAAGGTTAATGTGTATTATTAATATTTTCTCCAAAGTAAGGGCAACATTGTGGGAAGATGGAGGACTAAGACATGAAACTCCCTCACTTTCCTAAAACCACTCCACAAACAATCAAAAATAACTCCACAGAATCAATGCTAAGAGCAAAAAAAAACATAGAAGAGTCATGAGTGAAGCCAAATGGCTGAGGACAAGTAGTGAGCACTATAAAAACGCTTACTTTTAAAATAGCCAAGAAACATAATAAATGACCCCAAATTCAAAGAAGAGGGTTTTTTTGGAAGAGCTTAAATAAAATCTCAAAAATCCAATGAGAAAGGTTGAAGAAAAACTAAAAAAATAAGGGCAATGCAAGAAAATCAAGAACATTTATGAAAGAAAGATCATCCAAGATGAAGGATGGACCTTTAGAAAAGTAGGCCAATTTTGAACTAGGAAAACAATGAGAGAGAAGAAAGGAAGGTTTTTTAAGAAAGGGTGAAAATCGGAGAGTTAGTGGACAAAAGAAATTGGACATCTAAGGAAGGACACAGCAAAAAGAAAGGAAGAGAAGGATAAACAATTCGGAAAAACAGAATCGAAGGAAATGTACATCTAGTAATTATGACATTTAATGTGAATGGCATAAATTCACCCATAAAGCAAAAATGGTTAAAAATCTAAAACTCGACAATATGTTGTTGCCAGAAACACACCTAAAAATGTGAGACACACAAAGTGTAAAATTAAAGGACTGGAGCAGAATATACAATGTCTCGGATGATACAAAGAAAGCAGGGCTAGCAATCATGATCTCTATCAAAGTTAATGCTGAAATAGATGTAATCAAAAGAGATAAACAGGGAAACTATATTATCTTAAAGGGTAGCAAAGATAATAAAGCATTATCTATATTAAACCTAGAGGCTCCAAATGTTAAAGCATCTACATTAAAAAAAAAAAAACTAAATGAGTTACAAATATAAATAAATTAAAAACCCAATAATAGTGGGGAATTTTAATCTCCCCCTATCCGAACTAGATAAATCTAACTACAAAATTGATAATAAAAAATTATAATAATAAATCAACCATATATTATGACACAAGAATATTATAGTTAAATGTAGAAAGGCAGAAATATTATATGCATGATTGTCAGACCACAATGCAATAGAAATTGTATGTAATAAAAGACCATGGAAACAAAAAGTAAAAACTAATTAGACACTAAGTAATTTAATCTTAAAGAATGAGTGGGTTAAAAAACAAATTATTGAAAAAATAAATAATTGCATTAAAGACAATGATAATAATGAGATAACACAGTAAAGCCTTTGGGATACAGCAAAAGCAGTAGAGGAAAATTTATATCTCTAACTGCTTATATTTATAAAATAGAGAAAGAAAAGATCAATGAATTGGTGAAGCAATTAAAAAAACAGAAAAAAGAACAAATTAAAAATCCTTGACTAAACACTAAATTAGACATCCTAAAAATTAAAGGTGAAATCAATAAAATTTAATGTGAGAAAACCATTGCATTAATAGATAAATCAAAAACTTGGTTATATGAAAAATCAACAAAATTGATAAACCATTGGTTAATCTAAAAAAAAATAGAGAAGAAAACCAAATCACTAGCATTGAAGATGAAAAGGATGAATATGCCATCAATTAAGATGAAATTAAAGCAATTATTAAATTGGTTATTTTGTTCAATCATATGAAAACCAATTTAACAATGAAAGAGAAATAGAAGAATACTTTAAAAAATAAACTGCCCAGATTATCAGAGCAAGAAATAGAATACCTAACTAAGCCTATTTTAGAAAGAAAAATTGAATGAGCCACAAATGAACATCCTAAGAAAAAGGCATCAAGCCCAAATTAATTTATGTAAGTGAATTCTACCAAATATTTAAGGATCAACTAATTTCAATAATAAACAAAGAAATAATAGGTAAAGAGGAATTTTACCAAACTCCATTTATAAAGCAAATGTGATTCTGATTAAGAAGGAAAAACAAAAACAGAGAAAGAAAATTATACACCAATCTCATTAATGAATATGGATGCAAAAACAGTGAACAAAAAATTAAGTAGGAGATTATAACAATAGATCATAAAACAATACATTGTGACCAAATAGGATTTATACTAGGAATGCAGGGATGATCTACTATGAAGAAAACTATCAACATAATTGATAATATTAGTAATAAAAGTAATAAAAGTTATATGATTATTTCAATAGATGCAGAAAAAGCCTTTGATAAAAAATATACTTATTCTTATTAAAAACACTGGAAAGAGTAAGTATAAATGGATTTTTTTCTTAAAATGATATGAAGCACCTACCTAAAATCATCAGCAAGTATTGTTTGTAACAGGGAGAAGCTAAAAACCTTCCCAATAAGAACATGAAACTAGGCTGCACATTATCACCAATATTATTTTACATAGCATTAGAAATTCTAGCAATAGCAAAAAGAGAAGAAAAAAGGAATTAGAATGGGTCACAAAAACTTGGACATGATTGAAAAACAAAAACATAAAAACAAAAACAATTTAAAAACATATTTTGTTTCTTTATTTGTGTTCATCTTGTTTTCCTTCACAGAATTCAGTTTTCTTGAGGGTAAGCACTGTTTTGGGCTTTGTGTCCCTAGAATCTCGCAGAGTGCTAAAGTATAATAAAGTTCAGTGGGAGGAGATCTGGGTTTAAATCCCTGACTCATCAACAAAAGGTCTATGGTACCTTATAAAATTTACTTCCTCTCTTGAACTTAGTTTCATCAGCAGCAAAATAGCAAGATGGGTCTAGATGATCTCTATAGGTCCTTGTAGCTTAATATCTAAGTATTGCAGTGAATAGGGCAACAGGACTTGGAGTTATGAAGATCTGAGTTTTAATACTTCCCTAGAAATTTGTTAGCTCCATGACCCTGGGCAATTTTGTGCATTGATTTCCCCATCTGTGAAATGGGGATAATAATAGCACTGTTCTCATAGGATAGTTGTGAGGATCAAATGAGTTAGCATTTGTAAAGTGCTTTGAAAACTTTTTAAGTACCCCATAAATGGTATTATTATTTCTATTTTTATGAATTATAGCTGTGATCCCTTAAACTTTGAAATTCTGTGATAGTTCATTAAAAGAAAAAATCAACTAAAGAAACATCACAAACAACCATGTAACACAATCTTGCATTTAACTACATTCTCCAATTTATCTAAGTGTTGCTCTTCAGCAGATATAATTCTATAAATCTAGAGCATCAACTGTAAAAAAAGGAATTTAAATAATCATGATCTGTGTTCTCTGATCCTTGGGTTGTAAATGGGGTTCCTGTAAGCCTAGGGAGGAAAGCAGACCCTGTCCAGATTTGGCATTGTGAAGCCAGTGAGGTGTGCAGGCAGGATTCCTCTGAGACAAACTGCCCTTGTGGCTAGACCATATCTACTCCAACAAGTTTCTTTCTTTAAAAATAAACCCTTACTTTCCTTCTTAGAACTGATGCCATGTTCCAAGGCAGAAGAGCAGTAAGAGCTAGGCAGTATGGCATTCTATCTATTGTACCACCTAGCTGGGGTCATTCAAAATAGGGTGGTATAATGGAGAGTGTACTGGCTCTGCCTGGGTTCAATTTACACCCCAGATGTTTACTTTCTCTTGGTGGTTTATGTGCCTGGACCACAATTTCCTAATCTGATATTGGATTAGATGACCTCTGAGAGCCTTTCCATATCTAATCTATGCTCCCAGTCCTTCTTTAAGCAATTAAAACAAAAACGAGAACAAACAAAAACCTTTCTTAATGCCTTTTGCTAGATCATGCACTATCATCTCATGGACCATCTTTTGTTCATGAAATGATACAAAATCAAATGACTTAGTGATGGGGATTAGCAACATACATAGCTTTCCGCATAGACAGCCCCAGACTCCTCTAATAAAAGGAGAAAGATCTGCTTTAACTGTTTGAAAGCGTTCTTCCTAAGTTTGTAGAGAAATAGACAGAAGAGCCCTGTTTTAAAAATAGGAAAGCAGAGACACAGAGAAGTTCAGTCTTGTCCAGAACTCCCAGTCTAGATCTGTTACTCTGCTTTATCAATCTAGACTCCTGAACGTTAGTTTTGGGTGGAAATGTTTGAAATACATGCCCTGCATGCATTAGATTTTAGCACAAGCCTAATACATTGTTATGAAATTATGAAATTTAATTATGAAAGTTACATTTCAATCAAAAGTTTTTGCAGTATCATTAGAATGTTTTGGTGCCCAATGTGAACCCATTACCATAAAGGAAAGAAATGATTTCTTCTTGAGATAAAATTATTGTTGTATATAATTTCTCAATCCCAGTTGTGATGCAGGTGGGAGGGGGCAACTTGGTCTCTCTTAAACTCATTTGCAGACACCAAACTGCTATTTCTTAAGAAAGGAAAAAGCCTAAAAACCGTGGTAACCTTTCATTCTGAGAGGTGGTGGGAAATATGTCATTTGATCATCTAGTGACCTCTGGCAGATGAATCTAATTGACAGACTCAGAGGGGTAAGAAGCAAATTGTTTTCCATATTCATTGGCCTGCATTTGATCCTTACCTCAAAAAATATAGCCAATAGTTTGATACCATTTACTTTGATTGTTCTTTAGGCCCCTTGTTCAACTCTGAGGCAAATATTTAAAAGGCATCCTATGCTACCCACAAATATCCAGACAAGAGTTTGTGGATGCAAAGAACCTTGATGTTGTAGGTGTCTGATCTTTGAGACCTTATAGTGTTGCACTGAAGCTGGTTTATTCAAAAAGTACTATAGCATCCAAAGTAAATGGAGATGTTTTTATATTAAATTCCCCAAGAATGAGGAATGAATACTTTATTTCCTCCACCACCTGCCTCCCCCATCTCTCCATGAGATTAATGTTAGAAACACTGTTTGTAATTGGACTAGACTCGAAGAGCTTTCCTCCTCTAGAATCTAAAGGACCTTTTCCAAAACTTATAGTGAGCATCCTGGGAAGAGTGGCTGTGTGGCTGGCTGTGAAAACTTGGGCAAATCATCTAATCTCTTAGTCTCACTTTCCTCTTCCATAAAATGAAGATAATAATAACATATACCTTTCTGGGTTATTTTAAAGAATAAATAAGAGTGTGTCTAGACAGTTGAACCTCATTTTATGTGAGCAATCTGTTCCAAGACCTTTTGTGTGAGTTGAAGATCATGCATAATAATGAACCCCTTTATTTAATAAGTATTCCTTATACAAATATACTTATGCACTTTCTAGCATTTTCTAGGCTTATCAGAGCAACAGTATCACTACTCATACTTTGGGACCATTATTAATAACTAACTAGCATTAATAAAACAAAGAGAAGCACTACTCTGACACAGACATGACTTGTTACAAATGAGAACTCCAAAGACTGATGTGGGAACTAATATTTGGCACAAAATAATGTAATGACTCATGCTAATGTTTCTCTGAGTGAGAACGGGTGTGATTGGGTGAACTGCTGTGAGATTTTATGCTTCTTGGAAAAATGGCACACAGATTTAGTGTGTAATTAAAATTTTTTATTTTACACATTTTTCTCCCTTTATTTTTTTGGATTGCCAATTGCATATACCTGAATTCATGTGTCGAATTAATGGAAAATGAGGTCCTGCTGTAATGATCAGGGGCTATGATTAAATCATGTAGGGAACATTTGGTTTGGAAACTTTCTGCCAATGCAAGACTGGTAGCCTTTTTAGAATTTCTAGCCTTAAAGAGTTCCTTAAAGGCACTAAGGGGTTAAAACATCTTATCTATAGTCATCTAAATGATATGTGTCAGAAGAATGATTTGAACCTAAGTTTTCCTGACTCCAGTGCCTACCATGTACCCATCAGTCTGTGCTATTTCTCAATGTAAATAACATGCTGAATCATTTTCAATTGTGTCTGACTCTTCATGACCCCATTTGGAGTTTCCTTGGCAAAGACACTGGAGTGATTTGTCATTTTCTTCTCCACTTCATTTTATAGGTCAGGAAATTGAGACAAACAGGGTTAAAGTACTTGACCAGGTTCGCAGAAAAAAGTAATTGTCTGAGGTAAGATTTGAATTCAGGACAATGTCTTCTAGACTCTGTTGATGTGGGTGAATGGAGGATGAGGATGGGAGTTAATGGAAGAAAGGATGGGAAGGAAGGTAGCTCAGGTAGCCAGTCCTCATCCCTGGTGGGGAAATTGACCGGAGCCCTTCGGAGCTCAATAAAATTAGGTCACACTTTAGGGATAGAATAAGTTGGGTTTATTTAGATTAGGAAAGGGAAACAGTCCAGGCTAAGAGGTAGATCACCAAGGCTCTCCAGGGGAAAAGGATCTCCTCAGTTAGGGGAAAAGGTGTTTCTCCCAAAAAAGGTGCCAAACACATCAGTGCCTCTCAGTCTCTCCTCTCTCTCTCTCTCTCTCTCTCTCTCTCTCTCTCTCTCTCTCTCTCTCTCTCTCTCTCTCTCTCTCTCTCTCATCTCCCAGG